>NC_061118.1:13003873-13216393 GCF_002878395.1 Capsicum annuum | reverse complement strand
AAAAATCCAAAAAATAAATAAATATCAGAAATAAAAATAGAAAATACAGAATATATGTAGATAGATTATATAGATTATGAATTAGAAAGTGAGGATAGTATATATGAAATTTCAGAAAATGAAACAGATAATGAAATAAATAGTGAAATAGATGAATCAAATGACTGAAGAAGATATAAATATAATAACAAAGGAAGAATATTTAAATGATGAAGAAACAGACTAAAAAATAATCATTGATAGTAACATATTTGATGAAATAAAAGGAAAAGAATTAGACTAGGAAAAAGTATTTACTAGGAAAAAAGAAGAATATTATGTAGTAAGCCAAAAGGAACATGTAATAGACTGTAGATATGCAAAAAGTAAAGCTAGTATACCATTAGTAACAAAAAGAATAATTAATAAAGAGATAAATGATATAAAAAGTAGAGATCCAATAAAATATATACACCTTGGAGGTACAGAGATATTAATAAAAGCATGTTTTAGAGAAGAAATAGATACACCAATAGAATTATATTTAGCAGATGATAGAATTATAAAACCGATAGAAAAAAGCATAATAACTGCCATAAAAGGAAATTTAATATACCAAAAATTTAAATTTATAATAAGTGCAAATTATTCAGTAGCGGTAATAGATAAAAATATAGATAAATCATTAGTATTATATTGGAAAATATCAGGAATAGAATTAACCCTAGGAAGTAAAATATTTACAGCAAGATGCAAAAATTTATATGTATTAACAACAAAACATAAAATAACAGGAAAAAATAAGATTAACAAAATACGAATAGAAAGTCCATTCGAACAAATTGTAAAAAAAAATAGATAAAAATGATTATAGCTATAGAGACATAGATATAGAAGAAAATTTAGAAATAATAAATGATAGAATAAGTACAACGAAAAGAATAACGGATGAAAAACCAGAATCATTAAGCTCATAAAAAAGAACAAGTTATGAAACAAATTCAACAAATAATTTAAACCAATATTACATAACAAGAAAGGTAAATGAAAAAGAATATTTAATACTCTTAAATACAGGACAAGAAGAAAATTATATAGCAAAATATCTAGTAAAAAATGAAGAAATAAAAACTAATAATGATATATCCCCAGATCTACCAAGAAGTTTAATAAATATTAAAAATATAGCAGAAAAAGAAATAATAATAGGAATTAGAAAAATAAAAATAGAATTTGAAGTAAAGGAAGAAATGCAAAAAGTAGACATAATATTAGGAATAAAATGGCTAGAACAAGTAAAACCATATAATATAGAACATACACAATTAACCTTAACATATAACAGAGAGAAATTATTCTTAAAAAGAGCCTTAACATAAAATAAAAATATATGTATTAATGAAGATAGTAGTAGAAGGATATTACAGTAGATATTATACGCTTATGATAGATACAGGAGCAGAAACTAATTTATGTAGATATAATTGCTTACTAGAAAGCAAATGAGATAAATTAAAAACACCAATAATAGTTAAAGGATTTAATAATAAAGGAAGCTTAATTACTTATAAAGCTAGAAATGTAAAAATACAAGTATGGGATAAGATACTAACAATAGAAGAAATTTATAATTATGAACTAACATCAAAAGATATACTTTTAGGAATGCCCTTTTTAGATAAATTATACTCATATATAATAACTAGAACAGATTGGTGGTTTACAACACCATGTAAACAGAAAGTAAGAACAAAAAGAGTTAATAATAAAATAAGAAAGAAAACTGATTAGATAAAAGGGTGTGAAAAAATTACACAAAAGTTAGAAAATATAAAAAATACTGAAAATAAAATAGAACTAGTCGTATTTTTGATACATAAAACAGAAATAACTATATTTTCAATAAATAAGATAGAAATAATTTAGAAAAAATTAGAACAATTATATAGTGAAGATCCATTAAAAGGATGAGAAAAACATAAAACTACTATAAAAATTAAATTAATAGATAAAAATAGCATAATAACCCAGAAATCATTAACATATAATTTTGACGATTTAAAAGAATTTAAAATGCATATAGATGAATTATTAGACAAACAATATATACAAAAAAGTAATAGTAAACATAATAGTCTAGCATTTATAGTAAATAAACATAGTGAACAAAAAAGAGGAAAAAGTAGAATGGTTATTGACTATAGAAATTTAAATGCAAAGACTATGACATATAATTATCCAATACCAATTAAGATATTAAAAATAAGACAAATACAGGGATATAATTATTTTAGTAAATTTGATTGTAAATCAGGATTTTACCATTTAAAGTTAGAAGAAGAATCTAAAGAATTAACCACATTTACGGTACCACAAGGATTTTATGAATGAAGCGTATTACCATTTGGATATAAAAATGCACCAGGTAGATATCAACATTTTATGGATAGTTATTTTAAACAATTATCTAATTGTATAGTATACATAGATGATATATTATTATATACAAAAACTAAAGAAGAACATTTAAAATTATTAGGACAATTTACTGGTATAATAGAAAAATCGGGAATAAGTCTAAGTGAAAAGAAAGCTGAAATTATGAAAAATCAGATAGAATTTTTAGGAATACAAATAGATAAGAGTGGAGTAAAAATGCAACAACATATAGTACAAAAAATAATAAATTCGAAAGAAGAATCAGATACAAAAAAGAAATTACAATCATTTTCAGGATTAGTAAACCAAGTAAGGGAATATATTCCAAAATTAGCAGAAACTTTAAAACCACTACAGAAAAAATTAAAAAAGGATGTAGAATATAACTATAATGAAGAAGATAAAAAACAAGTTCAGAAAATAAAATTACTTTGTAAATAATTACCAAAACTACAATTTCCAGATGAAAATAGAAAATTTCTATATATAGTAGAAGCAGATGCTCGTGAATGTAGTTATGGAGGAGTACTTAAATACAGATATGAAGCAGAAAAATTAGAACATCATTGTAGATACTACTCAGGTACGTTCACTGAAACAGAAATAAAATGGGAAATAAATAGGAAAGAATTATGTTCATTAATATAAATGTTTGTTAGCATTTGAGCCATATATTGTATATAACAAGTTTATTGTATGAACGGATAATACACAGGTACGCTAGTGGTTAACAAAGAAAATACAAAATTCAGTTACAACAAAAGAGATTCGGAGACTAGTCTTGAATATATTAAATTTCACATTTATAATTGAAGTAATTAGTACTAACAAAAATGTTATTACAGATTATATATCAAGACAAAGCTACACAGACTGATATAATAGAAGAGGATACTCTAGAAAAGATATTCAACACCCTAACTACGCTTTCAATGAAAGTGGACAGTATGAGTAATGAAATAGAAAAGCTAAAGACTAATGAAGTTAAACTGAAGTCTATAGCTACAAATCAGCTAACTCAGCAGTGTGTAGAGCTATGTCGATCGGAAGACATTAAAGTTCCAGAGCTAGAAAGAGACGATGGGACACTCCATAAAACCCATACCATTTATCAATCTACTTCTGCAGGTACAAGCAAAGCAGTTAGGAAAAACACAACTATGAACTTAAACAAGCTATTTGATAAACCATATATACCAAATACATCAAAAGATCCCATGTTTATACCCCATAAATTACCACATACCGAGACAGTTTAAACCAAGACAAAAAGACTTAGAACTACACAGCCCGAACATATATAGAAAATATCTACAATGTACAAACCTTTTTAAATACTAACCCCAGAGCTATAAACATCCAAGAACCAGATACAAACTATATAACCCGAAGATTGACCGGATATAATAAGCTAATTGCTTTACCTAAAACCAAACCAAGTCTAGTTAAAACTTGCTATGAATATGGACTACTCAGTACTGTATATACCTCTGACAGAAATGAGATATCCACTATACCAGAAATATATAAAGCATTTAGCATTTTTAAAAGAATAACTAAAGGTACCCTATTTTTTATCTATTTTTCTTTTTTGGAGCCATTTTCCAGGCAAAACTTTGAGAGTCCCTTATACCAGGCCCTTCTGCTTGATGCAAACCATAAAGAGTTTTATCCAATTTAAGTACATGATGAGGAAAATCTGCATCTTTAAAACCTGGAGGTTGTTTAACATAGACTTCTTCCTTTAGGTTTCCATTCAAAAAGACACTTTTGACATTTATTTGAAATAGTTTGATCCCATGTATACAACAAATCCATAAAGAATCCTGATTTCCTCTATTCTTGCTACAGGGGCAAAGGTTTCATCATAGTGAATCCCTTCTTCCTGATTATAACCTTGAACAACTAGCCTTGTCTTATTTCTGTTGATACTTTCATTCTCATCTTGCTTATTTTTGTACACCCATTTGGTCTCAATAATGATTCTGTCAACAAGCCTGGGAACCAATGCCAGACTTTGCTTCTTTCAAATTATTGGAGTTCTTCCTGCATTGTATTGATCCAACCAACATCTTTCAGAGTTTCTTTCACATTTTTGGGTTTAATTTGTTACAAAAAGGTTTAAAATGCCATAATATTTCTAGCTTGAGCCCTTGTTTGGACTCCTATTTCCAAAGGTGTAGTCAGGTTCTCAAGGGGATGAGAGGATTTATGCCTTCAATTTTGTCTTCCGAGATTGATACCACTGGGATTAGGTCCCTGTGAATTCTGACTAGATACTTTTTTAGAGTTTTTCTACTTGAGTTGATATTTGTGATTGAGATCACCATTCATCATTACCTTCTGCATTATTAGGCTCTTGACTATTCCCATTAGCTATATGCAATTTTTAACCCTTTTTACCTAATCATATAAGACACCTTCACCTTTAAGTGTCTTAGGAAAGAGAATATAATCAGACCTTCCATTCATAGCCTTGACCAATTACATATTAAGAAGATTTTTTTGATTGTAAACCCTTTCTCCCTCATGCACTTATAATTATTTGTTAGACTTGGGAACCTATTTGAGTTTGAGTTCCCAGTAGGAGGACAGAGGTGTGATTAAATCCTGCTTTATCCATCTAGGTAATGTGTGCTTCTTCATGTTTTTCAAAGGTCTTAAACCTTTGGGATAGATACTCCCTTGTTGGATATGTCTAACATTGATCATTCTTGCTCTAAGCTAGCTTTGACAGTCTTCTTTGATGTGTCTATCTCTTCCACAGTGAGTACATAGAGGCTTGTGGACCTTGTTCTTAGCATTTTGAGCAGTCATTCCACAAGACCCAGGTGCTTGAGTTTTGAACTGATACCCAAGACCTTTACCGTTATTAACTCTTTGATTAGTCATGTTAGAAAGGATCTGAGAAGATGCAGTCTATTGTAGAGATTTTTTAAGTTTTTCCCTCAGACGGATCAGGTTCCTTTCTAACTCCACATTTTTATGGAGTGCAGATATGAGATTCCCTTGAGAATTCTCCTATTTTTCTTTAAGATAAACCTTAAAATTTGAAGCTTTTTTCTTCCCTTTACTCTTAGAAACATCTACTCTCTCTAGTTGACTTACCAAATTCAAAATTTTAAATTTTAGCTTAGCAACCTGCTCCTCAGTTTCAGATACCTGGAGAGTCAAAGCTATCAGCTCAAGCTCCTGATATTCTATTTTTTTTCTCTCGAGCATTATTCTTTTCTATATTACAAACATCATCTCTTTTATCCAGTTGACTTACTAAATTCAGATTTTTAGATTTTAGCTTAGTAACCTGCTCTTTAGTTTTAGATATTTAGAGAGTTAAAACAATTAACTCAAGCTTTTGACTTTCCAATTTTTCTTCTAGAGCAAATTTTTTCTCAGTCATTTCACACATAGAGTCAATCAACATATTTGAATGCCTTTTGATATTTCTAGAAGAATAGTTGTCGAAGTTTTCTTTAAGATCAGAAAGTGTTGCCTCATTTTCTTCTTCATCTTCAGTGTTTTCCATAAAAGCAAACAACAAATCAAAGGTCACTTTCTCATCCTCCACTGCAAGCATGTAAACATCTGCAGACTTCTCGCTTCATCGAACTAACTGAAGGAGTCCCCTAATAAGCTAAAGATTTTTTAGCTGCAAAATCAGCTGCAACTTGTTTTCTTGATTTTATAGGGACCTGGTCCCTATTCTTTCCTTTATCACCTCCAATGTTGAGATAATCCTGATGGTCCATTTTAAGTATTGGAAAATTCTTAATAAAATGTTAAGGACTTTTACATCTGTGATAAACTTCCATTGTGGCTCATCTTCTGCTGCTATTTCCACTTTTTTTAAACTGGCCACCTTTTCTCGTAGCCCTAACAATTTTTTTCCAAGTAGACAACATCAGTGTCTTCTTCATTTGAACCTGACCTTAAAGCTTTTAATGCTAAGGATTTTTCCCTTTTTAATTTATTGTTCTCTTCTCCTTGCTACTTTTTGAGTTCATGGGTTTTTAGGTTCCTAATAAGTTCATCCATAGTGAGGGTTTTCAAGTTTTTTGCCTCAGTTATGGCATCCACTTTTCTTTTCTAAGACTTGTGAAGAACATCCAGAATCTTCCTCACTTGCTTATACAATGGAATCCCTTCTCTTAAGCAGTGTAGCTCATTTGTGATGGAAGTGAATCTTGTATGCATTTCTTGTATTGTCTCTCATTCTTTCATAGTGAAGGTTTTATACTGTGTTGTCAGCATGTCAACTTCAGAATCCATCACATCTGTAGTTCCCTCATGAGCAATTTTTAAGCAGTCCCAGATTTCTTTTGCATTTTCACATACAAAAATCCTATTGTATTCATCTAGACTATAGCACACTCTAGTAGTTTCTTTGCCTTATAGTTTTTCTTATTTTTTTTCCTATCCTTATCATTGAACTCCCTCCTACTTTTGATAACCATTCCTGTATTATCTCCTTCTTTGGCTTCTCTTATTGAAACATGAGGACCACCAAGAATTATATCCATCATCTCACTATCCTCAGCCATAATGAAGTAAAATATCCTTATTTTCCCCCACCCATAGTATTGTCCATTAAATCTAAGTGGTCTAGTGGTAGATTACCCTTTTTCTAGGTTTGGTGGAGCAGTCATGGTAACTAAAACACTCTAGGTATGAATCTTTTAGAGTGAACCAGCTCCGATACCAATTGTTAGAACCATTGGGGGTTGCACCACGCAGTAAGGGACTAGGTCCCTCAAAGTCAATCATAAGAAATCAAACAATGAAGTGTAGGAAAACTAAAGGTTGTGCAGGAAAATAATAACACATAAGATTTAAAGTGGAAACACCCTTGCTCAAGGGAGGAAAAACCATGGCTTGTTCTCACAAGCACCCTAGAAATCCACTATAATAAACCTCTTGATTATACACTCAATTTTAGTCTAACTCTAGGCTCCTCCTGCTAGTAGTAACTCTACTATAGCCTCAACTTGGTAACTCTGCTAAGACTACTTAACACTAATTAACTCTAATCAGTATCACACTTAGGCAACTCTACCTAAGCGCTCTCAATCAAGAAAAAAAGTTCATTACTTTTATTGACTGAGTAATTTGTTTACAAATTAGGATCCACTTAAGAACACTCACTACTTTAGTGTATAGAGCAAGCTAAGAACATGAGTTATGCTTGAGCATTATTGTAAACTAGGTTTTTGCCTCTTTCCTCTCTTCATCACTCTTTTTGTATTTGCAAAAAATCATTTAATGAAGAAGCATATTTTTACTTTTATAGATGAATGATGATTAGGGATGAAATATCATTGGACCAGGTGCCTTTATTAGTACGAGCAGCACCTGCTAGTTTGTTACACAAGAGGACAAAAATATGCAGACACGCGTGTCAGTTGTACTATAGCTATGAATATCCAGGGACCTGGTCCCTTGTAGTTATTTGCTTATCCTCAAAACTATATATAGGACAATCTTTCCTTTTTCTCTCTTGGGATATCAACATGCACTCCCTTACTCCTGTTATTCTTTTCTCTCTAAAAAATTTTCATTGTTTCTTTCACACATTTTTTATCTTCATAAACTTAAGATAGAGTTAAAGATGCAAGGACATCTTTTCTTTTATTTTGCTCAAGAGAAACTCTATTCTTTCTCCTATCATAAATTGCAATCCGATCAAACCAAAATGGAAGTCCAAGCATAATATGACAATCTTGCGTTCGAATTACATCACATAGAACATTATCTAAATACCTCCCAATGAAAAAAGAAATCATGTATTGCTTAGTTGACTTAATTTTGCCAAAACCATTCAGTCATTGTTGCTTATAAGGAATAGTATGTTTGATGCATTAAGTTCAAACTTCTCCACCACGTTTGAAATTATCACATTAGCACCACTTTCACAATCAATAATCATAGAGCAAATATCAATTTTTATTCTAAATCTTGTATGAGAAATAGTTTCCCTATTTAAATCAGCTATGATGACAATAATATCCTCCTATTATGTGATTGACACTTCAACTACGTTGGTGTCACTTTGGTCTCTTAATTCATCCTCCCTATGAGTCATTTGTTCATCACCACAACCTGTTTGAGACATCTGAAAATAATATTAAAGAAGACAAATCTTTCCCAATTTTATGTTCTTTTTGTTGATCTCACTCTCTTACCTTTTTCACTCAAATTAGTACCTTTGGATGAATCCTTTAGGATTTATATGTAAATCCTACTCGTAATAATATTTTAGAAGTAAGATACAGAAAAAAAAAAGAATTTATCAATACCCAAATAAAGTTTGGTTTGATGAGACAAAAAAGACTAATTTGTGTAAATAGAGAAACTCCAAATGTTCCCTCTTCTGATTTTCTTTCATGATGTTGGCAAGAAATACAATAAACCCAGAGTTTGTAAACAAAACTTAATTTGCAAGAAATTAAAATTTTCCTCCTCTTTTTTTTTTTAATTTTATTTTCTTGAGCCCCCTTTTTCTTTTTTTTTTTTATTTGGCTATGTAGCTTAACAATAAAAAAAATTAAAAAATATTTTTGGGGCTTTTAGTTTAAAATCCTAGCTTAAAAAAATAAAAATAAAAATTAATGTTTTTGGCTTTTTTGTTATTGAAACTCCAAAGAATATCAAAAATGAAACTTTGATAGAACTACACTGATACCACTTGATAAGAATTGAATTACTTGAATAAACAAGAAATAATGTAGAAGTGAAAATACTAAGATTAGCGATAAAAAATAAAGATAGGCAAAATTTGAGAATAAAATCTTTGATTTTGAGATTAAGTGCTAAAAATCCTAATTGATCTTAACATTCCAAAATTAGTGGATTAATACTATTTGATACTAGTAGGGTTAATTGAAGAACTTTGATCAAAAGTGATCTAGACCCCTATTTAGAAGAAAGTAAATATAATAATTAGTATGAGATTAATCACCTTCTTTAATTAACTTTAACAAAATCAAAGTTATCAAGTTAAAAATTAATATTACCTCTTACAAATCATTTTATAGGGTTGCAAGATAAATCCATAGTCACCACACCCAAAGGTGTAAAGAAGAGAAACCTCTCAAATAATTTTAATCATGTCTTACTGAAAATAATAAAATCCATCCCTATATATAGGAAAAACTTATCCCAAATAGCATAGGATTCGAATCCCACTTTTATAAAAATAATAAATATAAGAAACTTCAAACTAGAAAACTTTAAATTAGGTAACTTCTAAAATAGAAAAACACCCAATAAACTACCTAGTAAATATAAGGGAAAAACATCCAAATTTGAACCCAAAATATCAACACTTTTGGGACATGTAAATCTGCTCAATTTTTCGTGCAAATTGACATTTTTTGGCTTTATTCTTCTCATGTGTAATTCATCCGTTCATAGCTCCTTGTAGCCTTCTTCTTAGGCTCCGTGCGTACCTATTCATTTGGGCTTTATGAGTCCTCAATATTCTTATTATTGATTAGAATTTGGACCATGAAATATGTGTAGTACTTATTTCTCTCTCATCATAATTCTTTGGCTCATTTTTTGGGCTTCTCTTCTATGATACATATCTTTTTTATCTTTCAATGAAGTTCGCCAACTTTAATGCAAGTAGGCTAACATAGATTCTATTAGTCTATGAATCACAATAGCTATACCATTGTTTGTAGAAATTTCTCAAATACATAAAATATGTTCAATCACAAAATTAAAAAAGGATGATTTTATTTATCAGGATTGTGCGTACAATTTTATTTCTCTCTTGATTCTTCTTTTTGATTTTTCTCTGCAATTTGAGGTTTGTTAGTTGTGTATTTATAGAATGTGGGATGATTTGAATCTCCTTGCAATGTATTTAATCATTGAGAATTTTAGGTAGCGCCTTTGATAAATTAAAGATAGTATTTGATGTGTTGATCTTTTTATGAATATCTCAATTTTATGGAATTTTTAAATCTTGTGCTCTTTGTAAATATTTCATAAGTTTATGGAACTTTCAAGATGTCTCTTTAAGGAAATGTGTTACCCTTCATATAGATGTGAACTAGGATAGATACTTTGTAGGGTCCCATAAAAATTCAATATCTACAAGCTCACTGAGGTATAGGTTAGGTCTACCTTTTATTACATAATACTCTACCAAGACGGTTAGGTCTACCTTTTATTACATTATACTCTACCAAGACTACACTAGATACGTTGTTATTTGTATCATATGATTATAAGTTTTGTATCTTTGAATGGCGTGATTCATTGAATTTCTTATTCAATTTTTAACTTTTAAAACTTATTTATCATCTAATAATCTTATAAGTTTATTTGAAAATTTGGGAGATAGAGTTAAAGATAAAGTTATGTTTGGTTGGGTTATATTTTTTTAATAAATTGTATTAAAAATAATACTCGTGTTTTAATGCATTTAATACAATTTTAAAATTGAAAATTGAATTGAAAAATAAGTTATAAGTTCATAATTTCATGGAAGATGAACTTTATACCACTGAAGATTGTAGTTCATTTCCACAATTCATATATAATAGTATCAATTGAGCAACCTATAGTCCATAAATAGGATATTGAAAATGCTAAGATATTGAATCAATAAATTGCATATCTCCATATTTCTTTTATAAATTAATATTTGTGATTACAAACTTTTGAGTATACATAGTTTTATAAAGATTCATCAGTCAATAATAATAGTAGCTAGTTATTCTTTAATATAATTTTTTCATATGGCACATACAATTTCTTCATGTTGAGCATGTCTTTTTGTAGAACTTAAAATGATGAGGTTTTTTTTACAAAATATAAATTTGTGGATCAATTTTCGTATTTGAAAAGGGTGAAATGATGATATAAAATTCTTAAATTAAGGATTTTGGACAATTTAAAATTTCATCTCATGATTTGAAATCATGAAATAAAATCGCATGTCAAGATGCCTACTAAATTTTTCAAGTGCAGGGAATTGGTCTAGAGGCTAGAAATTGATGTCTCCCAAATTGCACATCGCAATGAGATATAAAGAAGTCATTGTCAAATATAAAACCCAACTAAGGTTGGAGTCGGTCCAACAAAGAATAGGCTAAAATATCAGTCCATGTTTAGTTGAGGCAATCAATGAAAATCTCAAATGAAAGAGAGGGATTTTGTAAGTAACTAATTCAGGAGTAACAGTTGTTGATTTGTAACCAATATGAGAGACACCCTAAGACTGTGTTCTCCATGACTTCATAACTTTATATGTTGTTTGCACTAGTAATCTATCTAATGCATTACATGTAAAATCTAAAAAGTCAGGTTCATCTAAATATCTCTTGACCATGATTAGGTGAATTGACTCTTCTCTTTTCAGTCTCCAAGTGTTGCAATTTTATCCCTTATTCTTAATCTCAGACTAACCCTCCTTACTATGGCTCAAGTTATTAGATGAAGGTTGATAGCTTCAAATTCTTGTTGTTATTTTCTTTTTCTAATATCTACTTCTCTTTTTATTAAGCCTAGAATTCACGTAAGTTTTAACATTGCACACCCGTTAGAAAGTAATAATAACTAAGAAAATACAAATACATGCATCCACACTGGTCTAGAATTATCATACACCTAGCTTGCTTCGTTAATTCATCATGGTTTCCATAACCCTAGTTTTGATATTTAGCTACTTATAATTGCACGAATACAAGAAGATATCTAATAAGAAAGCATAATCTAGAACTTACAATAATGAGAAAATAAACTTCAGGATCTCATTTCCAATAAAAACCCTAAGATTCAATGTTTATGATTCCAAGAAAAAGAATGCATCTTATAAACTTAAAATAATGTAATAAAACATAGACTGATACAAAATAATGAATAAGAGTATTTATAGACAAAAATAAAACCTATCCCAAACATAATAGAATTTCTGTGTCCGCTAGCTCAGACGAATGGAAAGTACAATTGTAGTTTGATTCCATAATAATCCTTGGTGCTTGTGGTTTTCTGATGGACTTGGACATATTTAGGTCTTATCTTGTATGATTCTTAATATGTCTCTATAGCTACTAGGTATGATCATGCCTTGCTCTTGTCTGATCTTTCCACAGTTTAAACTTTTGAAACTACAAATCTGCGCTTCCTTTCCATGATGCCTTGGTATAATCATGACTTTACTATATGGTCATGGGAAGTCATCTTCTGGACCTCTTTAACTTAACACCCACAACACTATTTCCAGCAGTTTTGCATGATCAGATTGTACAATCTTATGAATGGTGTACGATTATGGGAAGCTTCCATCTAACCATCTCCTGGGAGTCATCCTCTGATTTATCCTACAATGCCTAAATATGATTATGGTCAGGTTCAATTGTCGTGAAATGAAGTGTCTGATGCTTTATTTGTCCAAAATACAGCACTCCACTCTTCCGAACCTATTTGACCTACAAACATCGAAAATCCAATTATATCTACATAAGAATACCCTCATACTTGAATATTCAACATTTTAAGCATCATAAGTTTACGACACATCAACTCTCTAAACTTAGACCATTTGCATATCCTAAAGTAAACACTACACAATTGTACTATTATGATGCGTAACCATGAGAAAAGTAAGATCGTAATAGTAGTTAAGGTTTCACAAAATCTATTTTAGCACACATTTAACCAAAACTCAGTTCAACACCCTCCATATTATTAAAACTAAATAAGTCTAGTATATATATAGACCATTCATAATAACACAACGAGATCAAGAAATGACATCACATTGTCAATAGAAAACCCAATGCTTAAACTAACAACATAACCCGAACAAGATGTAACCCCAATACAACCCCTATACCCTCACAACAAAGAAATCCGTCTCACACAGAATATGTAATAATTGAAAACATATGGATGGAAACAAATATATCACTCTCATAAATAAATTTGATCATGTTGGTTTTATACCATAGACTTGCCCTTATTTTCTACGCCTTAGTTTTCAGACAGTCGGATTAGGATCACTATAGAACTTTTCTTGACTTGTGATGTAGGATTGGGGAAGGTACAAAGCATATGGGCAAAGTTACTAACTCTCCTTGATTCTACACTATTTTAACTCTTTAGGACTTCTGGTGTAATTTTATTTTCACAGCTTAATTTTTCTCTCTTTTTTATTTCGTTTATTTTTTCTTCTCTTCTAAATTTTTTTCTTTTCTTTTCTTTTCTTTTACTACACCCAAATCCTTTTTCCATTTTACTAACTTATTCTTCATACTAGTATTTTTATGCACCCCTACGATATCCATCCTCAACTTAGACAATTTGTTTAAGTTGAGGTGCACGGTGTCCAAGGAGGGACCAGGTCTAAAGAAGGTTTATTGTAAAAATGAGTAAGATGAATAGAATAATCCAAAAAATGGTCTACTTAGGCTCAAAATTGGGATCAAGGGATAATGCTCTTATTCGGTAGGCTTTTAGTAGATTAATTGAAGAATGACCTATGATTCTTTTATGGACTCCCATCCTACAATATCACTGAGACTATCCAGGAAAGTTCTAGACTGCATACACACGCTGACTCGGTAAACCTCACACACACTTGGCTCAAGGCTATGTATTCAATCACTACCTATTTAGTTCAGGCAAAGTTATGCCAAGTTATCACATCCACAATTCTAATGACATAATGAGATCTAAATATTGGTTACAGCTCAGGCAATCGGGTTAGCACACAACACAACACAAAATCCCAAAATTTCAAAAGGTTGTCATTTAAGTCAGTCAAAATAGATTTGCATGCTTATTTTATTTTGACTATACTAATTTCAAATTTTGCATGCTCATTTTATTTTGACTGCACCAAGTTCTTTATTTTTCTCTAAGTTACATACAAAACAAAACATATCAAAAAAAAAACACAAATAAGAACCTAAACATGCCGGTTCTAACTAAGATAGCACAAATGAGGAAAACGAAACATGGCAGTAAAAACCTTCGGATGTGGTATGCCCCCACTCCTAACTTAGAAATCATGCAATATCTTTATTGCATAAGAACATAAAAATTTAAAAACTAGGGAAAGAAATATACATGGGGCATACTAGAGACCCATCGTACTTTAATATGCTACAGTCTGAGATGGGACCCCTTCAGTATCCATAGCTCTTATGGGCCCAGCTACGGATAAGGCACTCTTTGATATGTGGGCACCGGTGGAGACCGCTGCACTCAATAATATAATGGGGGTAACTCTGTACCCCCTTTAGTCTATATCTCTACCTTAATAATAGGTTGGATATCAATCACATCCTTCAATAAAGTTTTCTCAAATATCTGCTCAATCACTCTCTCCTTCTTCTTTTTCCTTATCTTACCCTTATCTCTCTTTATCCTTTTATAGAGCTACAAGTCCTCCACGGTCTCCATAATATCAAAATTATTACACCCACTTGTCAGTGCCTATGCATAAAAATTTAGGACTTAAGAGTTCCATCAATACCTAAATCTGTCAAGGATGGCATAGTGAAAGGTGAAAGAGGCATAACTAAGACGATCCTCTTGGTTGTTTCCATTAATACAACCAAGTCTGTAGAGAAAGTACTCATATCCATAGCTTATAATCCTCTAACCTAGCCATCATTCCGTTCTTAAAACTATCAAAGCGGGTCTAAACTACCCGTAAAGCTGCCTTTTTCTCATCTATCACGTAGAGATTTACCCCTACCTCTAACTTATGGATTTGATCATTATGAAATAATTGGTTCCATACAATATTCTCTAAATATATTATAGGAATCAAAGTATATCTAGTAGGCACCAACTGACAGTCACTCATATGTATTGTGGCCTGCGGGATGATGATGATGTAACATCAGCTTCAGATTTTAGGATCTGACTATAAGACACCCTCAACTACCTATGGCAATAATTCTGGGAGAGAAATCCGAGCTGGAGCTATGAGGTTACTCAAATATTTTATCAAAGCAATATATGTTCTCTTTATAGGCTGAATAAATTTATCCACCTCCAAGATAGTCAACACATGGGTATCCTACATCAACTAAGTGAGTAAAAATAAGAATGGGAGCATGATGTTGAACTAGAATACTCTATCCTAAATCTCTCTTAAATAATTTGAGGGTATTCAATGCTAACTCGAACATAAAAGTTGTGACCATACTACATTTGTAGCACCCAATGTATTGTTATTGGTTGTAGATTCTATGTGATGCATAACAATAGACCAACACGCCTTGGATAAAAACTTTAAGGTGGTATTATAAATGGTGGAACCAATCACCCAAATTGAATTTTCTTCTACTTTAGTAATGTGGCCCGCTAACCACCTGCATAGTATATTTTTATAATCTACAGATAACTTTATTTCCCTCTTTAATTCATTTATTTGGAAGCATACTCTAGAGTATCATATATCAATGCAAACTCAGTTCCAAATAAATCTTCAGTAATGGACCCAACTAAAATATCACCCTTATTATCATAAAATTTTGCCATATCCAATCTTAGTTGCTTCCTGACTCTGCATCTCTGCCTAAGGGAGTAATGTTTTTCAGTATCACCACATAATTAACATAGAATTCCCTCACCATCTCAACAATATAGTTGTAGAGAACTTATCATCCATCATAACTCATACCTATCAAATATCTATCTCAGCTCTGGGACCCTCTGAATAGACTGTGGCAAAATATGGGGCTCCTCTTGAATGCTCATCTTTTTGTTTCCCCAGTAGTTCAGTGATTCCCCATCAATGTAATAATCATAGGAGTTTAGCACATTCCACCATCACGGGTTTATACGCTTTTGATCTACACATTGCAGGTCCCTTGGAGGATTTGGGATGGGACTCTTCATCCCCCTTTGAGGAGCTCGTATCCTCAACAGCAATATTATTCTCACCCCCATCTTGGTAAGTGTCTTGCCTTTCCTCTTCAAATTGGAGAAAGTTAACTGGGGCAGCTGCAAGAACCAAGGTAGTAGATATAGTTGCTTTGGCTTTCTCAATCTTCTTGGACTTCACTCTTGTTGTTTGACACTTAGAAAACTTAAACACCTAATTTTCCCTTAATTTTGACCCTTCTTAGATCCTCATTGACCATATTTTCACACTAATTGGGTATGCAGACTTCCCTCACTGATCAATTTAATCATTTTAACACCCACAGACCCTAACATACCTAAGCACTCACACCGTACTCTATGCAAATTAGAACTTTCAATCAATCAATTTTCATCAAATAAACCATATTTAATATGAATATTTCACTAATAATGAGTTATTATCTCTGGGATTCAAGTGCTTAGATTGTGGTTGAGGTTACAAATTGATAAGAGAAACAAATTATGCAAATTTAAGGTATGAACTTGTGACTTTTTGTTTGCCTTGGATCAAATTTTTTAGTTAGAAAGAGTTTGGTGTAAAGTGGGGTTTAATCGAGTTTAAGGTTTTAAGGGTTTATCAATTTAAAACCTATTTAGGTTAGATTAGATAAGGTCCTATTTAATTAATTGGACCTAATAGAGGACAGTAACCCACGATTCCCTATTCTCACCATGATCGTGGGTCCTACTTATATCAAAATAGTTGAAGAAAACATACCTGGTATCCTAAGAGTCATAAGGATAACCATGATATGTAACCATGATTGTTGTAGGTTCATTATCTCGAATGTTGATTTTTAGGAGTTTGATCAGATGATTGGCACCATGATCGTGACATCTAGGTACAATCTTGATGACTAATCATACGATAACCCCTAAATTTCATCCCTCTAGACTTTGTGGATTGTGTGCAGAGATTGAACCCACGGTCGTTAGATCTTTCCATAGTTGTGCAATCCATTTGTAGGTTCAGTATTTGTTCCAGTTCTAAAGTTTCTTTTCATCACAATCCTACACAAGTAACAAACATTACCCTATAAAAGTAAGAAGTACAAAATCCTGGGTTGCCTCCTAAAAAGTGCTTGACTTAACATCACAATATAATGTGGCTAAGTTGGTTACTCAGACTTCACCAACTAGCCAATAGGTACCTCCCACGAAGTGGCTAATTTAACGTCCCTACATGACTCAACTCTCTTGATAACTCAGGCTTCATCAAGGGTGAATTTCTAAAATGATTTAATTTATTTTGTATTTCCAGTGTAATGCTTCACGTGCTGGCCATTTACTTTGAACTTGTAACGCCCCAACAATCGTTATGTAATAACTTAAGATTGACTAACTCTAAATTTTCAACTCCTCTTTCTATTAGCTCAACCTTCAAAGATCCAAACTTAGATTCTATCACATAACATGGATATCCCCAAATCTTTAATAACCATACTACTTCATCATAGCCTACAAATATCACACCCACAACACATATTTTGAATCAATAAACTTAAATTCTTGTATACACTGCTTCAAGCCTACTGATTCACCTTTCACATGGATAGTTCCATGAAGTATATAATCTACTCAAATTCAAATCACACCATCCCAACTCTACTGCTCTTGCTAAACTTCTGGATTTATTCTTCTAACTCTAGGCCATCTGTTGTCATAGGATTTTTGGGAAGGGCTCTAAAAATACATCTGACCCCTAAGCACTGAGGTACTACCCCTTTATTCAATGATTGGTTCATCGAGATGCTGAAAAATGAACAACTCTATTTCTATAATCAATTTTAGCATAGCATCAATGAAGCCAATCTATGCCGAAAATTACGTCAAAATCCATCGTCTCTAACTCTACAAGGTCTACTAAAGTATCTTCCTGAGACACTATAACTGGGCAGTTTTTGTAGATTCGCTGAGCCATGATAGACTTACCTACTAGGATAGAGATTGAGAAGGGCTCTGCTAGGATTTTGGGACAGACTCTAAAGTTGACAGTTATATAAGGGGTTACAAAAGAAAGAAAAACTCTGTGGTCTAGTAAAACATACACAAGAATATGAAAGGCCTGTAACGTACCCATAACTATATCAGGAGAACTTCCCTAATTATGTTGAGACTGAAGTGCATAAAGCCTGTTCTGATGCTGGCCACTAGTTATGCTGGAAGTGGCGCCCTGCTGAGTCGAGCGATCGAATAGAACTAGAGAATGACTATGCTGACTCTAAGGACCAGCCTTAGGATATTCTCTGACTCTGTGTCCTGACTTGCCATATCCAAAACATACATCATTTCCTACTCTACACACTCTCTTTTGATTCTTACCACATTCTCCACAAAGAGGATAGGTACGACCACTACTCACACTAACCTGGGTTTTGGAACCTGGTGCCCCATCCCCACTATCACTCCTAAAATTTGGTACTGGCACACTAGCTAAAGACGAAACTGGGGCTGAACACTTTTGGCTGAACTGAGAATGTTTACCATCCTCTGACAGAGAAAAATTGAAACTACTTATCCTATCCCTCTTGTTCTCTCTCTCTTTCTCCCTAGCCTTCTGTTCTTCAATCTGCTGAGCATGGACCATCAACCTAGCCAATTCCATATCCTTAATTAACATTGTGGTCCTGCACTCCTTGACCACACTGTCAGATATGCCAGACACGAACTTACTCATCTTAGATCTGTTATCAGCTACCATATGGGGAACATATCTGGCTAACTGAGTAAACTTGAGGGAATACTCTTTCATACTTATATTTCCCTATTTTAATTTGATAAACTCTGACACCTTAGCCTCTTTCAATTCCAATGGAAAAAACCTATCTAAAAAGGTAGTAGCAAACTCCTCCCATTCTATAGGCCCTACATTTGTGCCCCTGTCTACCTTCCACTGCTTAAACTATATATGAGATACATCTTGAAACTTATAGGTAGCTAACTCATCCTTCTTACTAACAGTTACCCCCATAATGTCTGTTACTTTCTGCACTATGTCAAGGAATTCCTATGGGTCCTCTTTAAACTTAAACCCTGAAAATAAAGAAGGGCTCATTTGAGTGAAGTCCCGAATCCTAGTTTTGGAAGTATTAGACCCTAGGTTAGTTGGGATAGTAGCTGAATAATCATTTAAAGCTACCACAGAATGGGCTAGAGTGGTGAAAGTTGCTTTAAATTCTGCATGAGAAACATGCTCATTCAGGGGATCTGCCTGAATAGGTGGAGGTGCTGGCTAATTTCCAGTTCTACTTTCGTTAGTCTTTCTGGGAGGCATGGTCTGTAAATAGAAGGGAAAATAGGATTAGACAGAGAGTTTAACTTAAGCTTATGCTTACTCGTACGATATAAACACTGAAAGAAGGGAACTTTTTCCTAAAAATGCCTCATAGCCTCTTGTCCTTAAGTGTGGCGTGCTATACACCCATGCACAAGACTCTACTTGACGTGGTTTTCAGACTCCCTAGGACTCTTTAGAACATTATGTTCTGATACCAATTTTTTAATGCCCCAACAATCATCATGTAACAACTTAATATTAACTAACTCTGAATTTTCTACTCCTTTTTCTATTAGCTCAACCTTCAAAGATCCTAACTTAGATTATAACACATAACATGGATATCCCCAAATCTTTAATAACCATACTACTTCATTATAGCCTATAAATATCACACCTATAACACATGTTTTGAATAAACAAACTTAAATTCTTGTATACACTGCTTTAAGCCTACTGATTCACCTTTCACATGGCTAGTCCCATAAAATATATAATATTCTAAAATTTGGATCACACTATCCCAACTCTACCACTATTGCTAAACTTCTGGATTCATGCTTCTAACTCTAGGCTATCTACTGTCATAGGATTTTCGAGAAGGGCTCTGAAAATACATCTAACCCCTAAGCACTGAGGTACTACCCTTTCATTCAATGACTGGTTCTTCGAGACACTAAAAAATAAATAACTTTGTTTCTACAGTCAACTGTAGCATAGCATGAATGAATCCAATCCATGCCGAGTATAATGTCAAAATCCATTATCTCTAACTCTACAAGGTCTACTGAAGTAACTTCTTGAGATACCATAATCGGGCAGTTTTTGTATACCCGTCAGGCCATGATAGACTTAACCATTGGGGTAGAGACTGAGCAGGGCTCTGCTAGGATTTTAAGATTGACACTGAAGTTGACAGTTATGTAAGGGGTTACAAAAGAAAATGAAGCTCCATGGTCTAGTAAAACATACACAAGAATATAAAAGGCGCATAACGTACTTGTAACTATATTAGGAGAACTTCCCTAATCATGTCGGGACTGAAGTGCATAAATCCTGTTTTGACACTATCCCCTGGTTGCATTGAAAGTGGTATCCTATTGAGTCAGAAGATCAGATGGAACTAGAGGATGACTGTGCTGGCTCTGCAAACCAACCTTAGGACATTCTCTGACTCTGTAGCCTAACTCTCCACATCCAAAACACACATCACTGCTCGCTCTACATCCTCCCTTATGATTCTTACCACACTCTTCACAAAGCAAGTGGGTATGACCACTACTCATACTAACCTGGGTTTTGGAACCTAGCACCCCATCCTAACTATCACTCCTAAACTTTGGTACTGGCACACTAGCTGATGACAAAACTGGGGTAATAGAGGGCTAAAAGTGGTATCTAGAAGAAAGTACTAGTAATAAGTTTTACATTATCAGTTGTAGTCTTTCAAGGTGAGTTTATCAATTATGTATATTATTATTCCCCAGATTCTAGAGTAAGGTGGTGGCAGTTTACTTTAGAATTATTGATTAAGTGGTTCACAGATCTATAATAATGGCTTTAATGGCAGTTTACTCATGACATTGCATGTATTCCAAAAATTAGTTCAGTTTATGATATTCAGTTCATGTATCATGTTTTAGACTCAGTTATGATCTTTGAACCCATTCACGCATGTTCAGTAAATTATCTCAGGTCCCTCGGTATTCTCAGCATTAGGTAACAATTTTACTTAGAATCCCTTATTTCCATGCTTAGTTCAGCTGCATAACATTCTCAGATCATTTATTCATTCATGAAATAGTCCAATCATGTGTCATGTCTCCAGAATTTAGTCATGCTTCAGTTATGCATATCAATAAAAGTACAGTTCCTCAGTCCGTCTTAGTTCAGTCAGTCTTATTCGAGGACGAATTCCTAAAAGGGAGATATCATAAGACCCCGTAAAGTCGTAGTTATTTCAGTCCTACATAGCATATCAAAAGAGGTCCCAGACTTAGAAAATTTCAGCTAAGTGTTGACACTTAGTAATATTTTTGGCCTCTATATTTCAAAGGCATTATTTACAATCTTTCCGGCCATAGATTGTTGATTTTCAATTGATTCATGATTAAGGATGTCAATAGGTCATATTGGGTGAGTTTTGGAATTTTTGGATTTTGTTTGAGTCATTTTTGGATGACCAAAACAGCAAGCAAATGCGATCTTGACGCGTCGCATTGGCTATTGCATCATACCCATCGATGCGATGTGTCGGTGATTATATCGACCCCATCGACACGGTGAGTCGGGTATTGCATCATTGGATAGTTTTTGTGTATTAACTTAGGAGTTTCCAAGGGCATTTGGGTCCTTTTCTCCTCACCCAATTCAGCTAAAACATGAAATTCAGTCCCTTAATAGGCAAAATACACTTACTTATTCACAAAATCCTCTCACGAAATAAACCCTAGTTCATCAAGATCAAGATCAAGTTCTAAGAAATCCCCTAAATTCTTCACAAATTCTGTCACTTAGGTATGTTAGGTGTTCATCCTTGGGTTTCCTTCCACCCTTGGATTTCAAGAAACCTTTTTAGAAACTTGAATTATGATTTCCACGTTATGAATTGAATTATTCCTATGTTTGAGTTGTTGTATAGATTTCAAGTCGAGATATATTATGAGACCCATGAAATTATGTTAGCTTGTGTGTTGAATTATGAATATTTCATGTCCAAAACCTTGAATTTGCAAGTTTGAGTTATAATCTTGATGCTTATGTGTTGTTCATTATTATGTACATTAATTATGCTCCTCAAGTGTTTGATAGAATGTCCACGTGAATTGAATAGTGAAACCATAATACATTATCATGTGTCCTCATTCATGTACAAGATCATGACCTCCAAGTGTTTGATAAAATGTCTCAATGAATGAATTGTGAACAATTGACTATTGTTATGCTTTCAAGATTTGCTATGTTTGTCTATTATGCTATCGAGTCCCGAGGGTATTTATTACCCAAAATCTAGCTATTTACATTGTTACAGTAGTTATAGAATCATTCTAGTAAAGGTCAAGAACAGTAGTACTTAGTCAGTTAACAAAACTCAGTGAACTCAGTCCAGTCCAGTCAGTCAACACGATCAGTGTCAGTTCAGTCAAGCCTAGTACAGTCTAGTGATCAGTTCAATGTCGATTCAATTGGGAGTAGGATTAATCACCGAGAAAACCCAAGGATGGGGGTATTTCTACAAGCAGAGTGTTTGACCCTTAATAGCAGTCCCTGAGTTATAGAACTACGTAGCCAGCGTATGTTGAGATATCTTTCTGTCAGATAAAGGTAGACATATCTCATATAAGTTTTCTGCCAGTAAGGGTTGACAAAATGTCCTCCTACCAGTTAGGGTGACTCACAACCAATATTAGTACCCTGGCATGGTACGAACACCCTTCCAAATGGGGTTTTAGTTTGGAACCTAATCAGTCTAGATTGGGGCATGTCGGTTATATAATACCTCCCACAGTTACAGTTTCTATCTCAGTATTCAGTATAGAACTCAGTCAGTTCTACAGAACTATAACTATCAGTTATTAGTTCCTTAGCCATCAGAATTCAGTACTTTAGTTCCATTCTAAACTTTTAGTTATCAGTATTCAATTATTATAACTCAGTACTTCAGTTTAAGTCTAATTTAGACAGACGTTATATGCACAGTATTGTATATTCAGCATATTTAGTAGTTACAGTTTTGCATGTACTCTTATACAGTTACTTCACAATGTTTATTCAGTCAATTATCATCTCATGCATATGAACCCATGTATATCAACCTACCTCACTTAGCATACCAGTATTTTCCACGTACTGACACATACCCTCAGTGATAGATTCAATAGTGAGTCCTTATCCATCAAGGATATTATTTTATTTCAGCATTTCAGCAGATTTAGTATGTTCAGTAGTCGGAGTTAGTTGGGGACTTGTCCCATCAACTCTACATTAGATAGTTAAAGGCTTTTGGACTAGATTACTTCAGACATATATTCAGTTTTTTAGTATTAATATCATAATTCAGTATTTGTTTTCAGTTTGTAAACCCTATGGCATTTTCAGCCTAACTTCCACATATATTTTTAGTATTATTATTCAGTGCTCACAGTAGGTACCATTTATGGGTTTAAAATAGCTTGTGATCCTTTGGGGTTGTAAGCACCATGTGACATCCAGGGTATAGACTTGGGGCATTACAGAAGTAAACACTATCATGCCTTTTTAGTTTCATAGCCCCATGCAGAAATATCCTTACCACAGTAAATGGTACAGACTATTTGGAGCTCAACTATAATGATTTTTTTTGTTGTTATGTATAAGCCTCTCATTTAAAATTTCATGATAAAATTCTTTCCTATTTAAAGTTATAGAACTCAGTCGAGGCTAGTTTCATATGAAATTTGAGTGGGGTGCGGTCTAGGAAAATATGGAAATTAATTAGGGAAGTTTTTGGTGTTTAATTTGATTCTTAGTTAGCTAAGATAACAAAAAACCTATAAGATTTTATGGAATTGAATTTGGACGAGTAGATCTTCGAAATTGGTCTTAGCATAAAGGGTATTACTTGAGATGCATTGGAATAAAGGTGTGTTGTGAAAAAGTGAAATTCTGGGAAAAACCAAGCATTCTTCATATCCCATGTCGCTATAGTAATATGCCCAAAAAAAATATTCCTTCTACAATGCTCAGTCAATATTGCTATAGTGATATGTTCCACGATAGCAATGTTACTATAGCAACATACGTCGCTATAGCAACAAAAATTATTGATTTATTTTAACAATCCCCCAAAATGGTTTATTTTTATAAAACTCATTTTGGGGTAAGAGAGATATGATCTTGGGCAGAAATCATCATCTAATCATCATTTTTCTTCACTAAGGTACAAACTTCATCCCTATTAAATAGTAAATTCTTAATTTAGCCATAGAATTGCTAGTTTGCATAGTTTGGGGAGGGTTAAAGGCTGACTTTAGTTTGTTTTCTCATGAAAGGGAGAAAATAGAGTATAAAATCAATTGATTTTTGTCAATTATTGTTAATTTATCCTTGCATGTTATTAATTTACTAATTTATCCATGTAATTAGAAGTTTTAGGTGAATTAAGGTTAAAAAAACCTAGAATAAGGAGGGAATGATCATGAACTGGGTATTCGGGGTAGGGTGTGAGTTATAATCTGCAACGTGGTAGGTTATTTCATTAATTATGTATTGGTATGCATTTTTTATACTGAGATCAAGCTGAATTGTAGAGAATGGCAGGGGCTCGAGCTTAGTCAAGTTTTGTAAGCTTTGTTCAAGGTAGGTGATGGTATTTTTGCTTAATCCAAATTATACTAATGTGCACGTTACTTACTTTTTAGTATGGCTTGTTATTACATGTTTTTGGTGTGGTCAATTGAATGATTTTATCTTATTTTATGATTTTGATCTACCTTATTGTTAATATGAGGGAATGTTTCAGTATTTGGGCATTCTCTCGGCTTACAGTGGAATATGGCTGGTAGACACTTGTGTCTAGAGTGTTTGGTACATGTATGGAATTTCCCCTTGAAAGTCATGACTAGAGGATGATTATGATACCCATAGCATATATGTACAAGTTTTAGGTGAGTTTGACAGTTCCACGAGTGAATATATTTATATGTTGAATTATTGATCTACTTGTCTTGACTTTCTTTGACTTGGCTTGACTTGAATGAAAATGGTTTGACTTGTTGCTTGAAAATTCTAAATTATGATTGATACTTGTTGGATAGGTGTAAGTTAGAATAAGCATGGATTAACTTGTTGTACTATTTTTGTTTAAATATTACTATTCTCATTTTGGGTTGATCAAATGACCCTGTCAGTACATTGTTGTTCTTGTGTGATGATACTAAACTTGCTTTACTTTTTTTGAGTGTAGAGCATGTGATCTAGATTTCAAGGTTGAGCAGCTTATTCGGGCTAACATGGAATCTATCTTTTATGACATGGTCCTTTGTTTGGACATTATGCACTTTTCTTTGGTTTATAGGGTTGCATACCCTTCTTGATATTCTTAGCATGTTTTGGTATTGTTGGATTCAAAGGGTGTTTTTAGTTTGTTATTGATTTCTACATTTCCTTAGGTAGTTAGACTGGATAATCTTAAAACTATAATGGGATAGTTTTTTTTTTTTTCGAAATGTTGGTTTATGCTTTGGGGTTATTGGTTCTCCCATTGGAGAATGGATTGGGTGCCACTCATGTTTAATTTGGTCGTGACAAAGTTGGTATTAGAGCTTAGGTTTGTTGATATCATTGTATCAAAATGAGTCAAGTGGAGTCTCATAAAGTTTTATTTGGGTGTCTATAGGACTTAAGGAAAATTACTATTATTATTTCATTTGTGTTGTAACTTGATTCCAATAGTTATCTGGTGATCCAAGTTGGTATCTTATTCTCTTTACTCTTTGGTGTATAGATGGTATAACTAGGTCAAATAGAACCTGACAAATAACCCCGATACCGACCACTCCAGCTGTAAAGCCAGCCATAAGGGGAAAAGGACGAGCAAGGGGAGAAGTAGGGAAATAAGGGGTGTGGAATACCCGCCAAGGGTGGATCTCAAAACAACTTCTATACAGGCCCATCGCCCCTGCCTTTGGATCATTTAGAGGAGATATATGTAGTAGAAAAGCTAGTATTGGAGGCCCAAGTGGTTTTACCAACGAGGCTTGCAGCCTTACCTCCATGTTTGCTAAGGTTGTTCAATAGGTGTTACCTTTTCAGAATGGTTTGGATGGTACTATATCCATCCCTACTGTGTGAGTTGTTCAGACCCTAGGTGTCCATCCTATTATTTCTATGGCTCCTAGGATGGATAAGGCTTAAGGGATTGATATTTTTCCTTATCTAATTTTGGGTTCTGTGATGACTCATACTTAACATGATCTGCTAACCAAACTTTTGAAGGAAAAACCTCTAATATTCCAGGGTACTAAGTTTGAGGATGCTTTAATTTACAGTTATGTGAGATTACACAAGATGGGTATTGTGCAGCAATATGGAGTTAAGTTTGTGACCATTCTGTTAGAGAAAGAAGATAAACAATGGTGGAGGGTATATGTTGAATGTCAGTCACTAGTTTTACCTCCATTGATTTGGGAGCAATTTTATGCTTTTTTCTTAAAGAAGTATGTTCCATGGGACCTCCATAACTACAATAAAGATGGGATTTTGGCATTGGAACAAGGAGATATGTCAGATGCAGCCTATGAGGCTAAGTTCCATGCTTTGTCTTGCTATGCTACTCAGTTATTAGCTACTGAGGAGGAGAGAATTCGAAGCTATGTCAAGGGTGTCACAACCTGATTTCTTAAGTCAAGATGACACCTACTATAAACCACCAGTAGGTAAGCCAACACGTATTCGAAGCCACAAGTAACAGACTACCAAGAAAAATGTATGAAGATAGCAGAATAATCATGATTAAAGGATAATATATACAAGAGAGTCCCAAATCCTGGTGGAATTAGTACAAAGCCTTCTAATGTAATAAGAATATAAAATAAAGTACTAAATACATATACAAATACAACCCATCTCTGAATACAACATAGAGATTAGTCTAGTCCATAAGAGGGAGAATAGTAACGCTTTGAACACCCGAAGCACACCTTAAAACTCTGATCTATAGTTGCTCCTCACGATGCACACAACAATGGCGAGAACCCATACTATGATCTGCAGGCTGCAGAAGTGTAGTATGAGTACCAAACACGTGGTACTCTATAAGTGATTGCCAACTGAGCTCTAAAGATTATGTAACTATAGATAACATACAATCAGGAATGAAAACTACAACCAAATATCCAGGGAGCTAACATAATAAAACTAGGGAGGCAATAAGAATGAACTATCCTATTCTAGCTGTTCTCAGGCACGAAAGCACTATACCATATATCACTGGCCAATATACAATTAAAGGGTAGTAAAAGGATATATATATATATATATATATAAGAGAATACAAGACGAAGGAATGGATGTACAACTTGAATAAATAAATAAAGAGAGGGATATACGGTAATACTATAGCTAAACACATATACATATATATGTGTGTGTATAAAAAAGACTAACTCAAAGGTAAAACCTAATGTAGTCATACTAACATTTTAAGGCCTCCTAATCATAGTAGGAATTAGTAATGGCATAATTAAGGCTCCTACTCCAAATGTCCAAATAAGAGATAGTTATCCATAATAAAATAACCATAATAGAAAGGAATCAGAATCATACCTCGAATCTCAGTACCAGTCCATAATCAACCTTCCATGAACTAAACATAATAATAACAATGATGTAACTGGCTAGTCTAGAAAAATAATACCTTAATTGGGCTTCATAAAGCGAAAGGTTCAATCAGCACATAACAAACAACAAACAACACTCATAACCTATACCTATGCAACCCCCAATAAGGCTGATAGGTATAGGGACCAAAAAACAGATCGATGATAGGCAATGTGCATGCATGAATGAATGCGAAGTAAATCCATAATACCATAACCTATCCAAGTTCCATAAGGTAACCCAATGTATACATCTCCGCTAGCTTGGCAACTCCCAAATACAGGACCTACAGTGACCTCTCCTCTTTGGAACAAAGGCCCACAGATGAAGAGGCCCGTAGGGGTTCGAGAGTACCCATATACATAGACTTGGTCTCAATCTAGGATTTCCAATTTCTTCATCATTAATATACTTTGTTTAGTATTTGAGAGATGTATATATAATAAATGTACGAACTTACCATGGATAAAAGAGTGAAAGTTTGTAAATCTATTACCCGAGATTAATTTTGGTACAAAATTAGTATTAAAGAGTCAAAAGGGTCAAAATCTTTCTCGAATGAAGTAAATAGTAGTAGTAAAATCATGAACCAAAATCTATCTCCGTCAAATTTCTAAAACATCATTTTAGTCTCAAAAGCTCAAAAATCACCCATTAAGGTGGTACGATTCCCATTATGAAAGAATCCATTTCAAAAGTGAAAAGTACAAATAAATATCCTTTTAGGAAATCGATAGTAAAACCATGTTTTTTGTTGGAATCGTACAATTAAGTGAGCATGAAGGTACTAAGTCTATGCATTCCATCACTAATATTAAAATAATACAAGTATAAGCGTCTAAACATCCATAAACTAACCACGTCCTTTTCACGAATAGATCACTTACCCGAAGTCCAACTAATATCGTCATTACGGCCTTGGGCCCAATAATATATAATTGGAATAATCATAATACCATAATTTGAGAAACCATGATAATCCACCTAGTAAAGTAGTAAACCTTAGACTAAAGGGTCCTTAGTCCCAACTATGTCTAACATGCTAATAACCTAAGATAATAAGATCCTACAATCTGACATGTATTTTATCTTAAGGGTCAATTCACTCTTCTATCCCCAAACTCATAAATTAGGCTAATTCATGGAAGTCAACCCATAACAATATTATAACATCCCTAATAACATGCAATATATATAATACATTATCTCATGAAGAAGTGTAGACAAAGGAACCTAGATGGTAAAATGCAATTCTTTAAATCACCCATAAATCATCAATTTTTATCCCTAATCCCTAAATACCACCACACTTTTAAAATAGTAATTTGCAGATCATAAGGAGTAAAACGATACCCATATTTCTATATAAAGGGTCAAGTTAGAATTCAGGTCAAGAACGGGCCTGCGGGGCCAACAAATAGAATCCAAAATTGAATGCATCATGAGTTCCCTCGAAGGACAAGGAATGTGTGCTCAAAAGTTGAGCACACGTGGTGCATAAATTGGGACCTAAATCAGCCCCTACGATTTTAGGTTTAAAGACCTAATTTCTAAGAATTTACAATGAAATAGGTTAAAAATTGATGGGAAATTAATAGGAAATCACCAAGGAGTGTTAGGATAACATCCATTTGCTTCAATAGATTATTCCTCACTCTTTTCTCTCTTCAAGCTCTCAAATGGTGTAGAAATTGAGGAGAAAATAATGGAAATTTTAGTTGAAGAAGGGGATTTAAAATACCCCAGGTGCCGCTTAAGCGGTCACCCAGTTACTTAAGAGATAAATACTTAAGCGACTCCTCAACTTCTAAACCAGTCTGGCTTGAAAAACTATGCCTAGGATGGTAAAGCGGTGTCTGCTAAAGCGGACATTGTTCGCTTAAGCAGCCCTTGGCCAAATGACCAAGTTTTCTAAAGTAACCCAATTTAGATGAAGCGACGATTGCTTAAGTAGTCAAATGGCCGCTTAAGCGATTGCCCCAGCAACTTGATACATCATATTTTTTAAGTCTAAAATGGACTTTGATCGGGTGTTTGGAATTTGTTCGAAACCTCGTGTGCACAAATAAACTATGCTTCTATACTATATTTAACATTATAAACTGAATGGAACCATCAAAACTTTCATCCAAGATCATTTTGACTAAATGTGGGACCCACACCCATAGTTTTATTTTTCATATAATACATCCAATAGCCCAAAATAAGTCCAGAAGACTCGAAACCTGAACCAAGGGTCCTCTTGGCCAAAAATTAATGTTTCAGAGCTAATGGCACCATTCAAATTCTTATCCAAGGTCGTCTACTAGGAGTATTGGTTTGACATCGATTCCTTAATAGTGAAATCTCTAAAATAGGAAAATGAACCTAAAACCTAAACAAACTGTTCGATAACTAAATCGACGGTTCCAACAATTCATAAATGACTTACAGCCACTGCGGAAAGGATCAAAATGTTAGAAGTGTGTGTAAATCAAGGAAATGACCTAGAGGGTCATTATAAAAGGTTTGAATTATGATCTTCAGGTTTTGTCTTTTCATATAACTCATGTAGTGAAAGGGTTTTATGAGGTGTCATATTATGTAAAGCAGTTAGAAGGGGAAGCAAGTTAGGCTAAGATATTAGCTAAGAAGTCCTATAATATTGGGAATTTTAGTGGATCTTTATCCAAGGGAAATGGTCAACATACATACCCAACTCACCCTATTCAATCAACATTTTAATCTTTAATTATGGGTCCAGCTAAAGTTTCTTCTCAATTACAAGTTATTAGGAGCCTAGGGGGTTCGAACTCTTTTATGAGTCTACCTTCTCAGAAAAAAGATGTTACTATTATAGTATTGTTGGAAACTTTAAGAGAAAGTGTCCTTTGAGAAACAAGAATATCTAGGCTCATCAGTAGACTCAAGCTATAGTTCCAGCAGATAGAGGAGAAAGAAGTAATGGTAGGGGTTGTTTATATGGTGATTAGAGAAATCAGGTAGGCGGTTGGGGTAGTCAAGGAAATGGCAGAGTAGGGGAATAAATGCAGTCAGGGAAAGAATTAGCTCAAATTGATGACTGAGCTCATTGTTTATCCTTTTTAGGAAAGACTGATGTCGAGGCTTCTAACGTAATGATCATAGGTACTATTTCTATTTGTGTTTGGATGGATTGTTTTATTTAATAAAGAGTCTACTCATTCTTATGTATATATTCGAATTTCACAGGGTAAGAATTCAGTCTGTGATATACTTGACTATTCTGTTTATGTGTCTACTCCAATTGGTGAGTCTGTGGTAGTAATCCATGTTTACCATTCTTGTTCTGTGTTGTTTGAGGGTTTTCAAACTTGGCTAGATTTTATTATTCTAGATATGTTGGTGTCATGGCTTGATTCATGAGTCATGATGGTACCTACTAAATCCCACTAGTAGGTAAGCCAAACCCTAACCCGAAGCTAATACAATGGGTTAATTTGGGAGGATATGCCCAACATAGGCTAACTTCACTGAACACAAGTTATAAATAAACATTGTTCAAATAAATAAAATAGTCAACACATGAATACCAATCACATGACCTGGTAGAGCCTATACGAGAGCATATAAATAGTAATACAACTTAAATATCTTAGAATAGTCAGTCATCTGTCTTGGTATGAAAGAGTAAATCATAAATATAAAAGGAAATAGGTGACTCCGACTCTAAGAGCTCACCCCACATCCGAAAGATCAACTCTACAGGAACAATGGTCAATGACGACAGCTAGTACTCAAATTTGCACCAAAATGGTATAGAATTGTAGTATAAGTACTAAAACAATGGGTACTCAATAGGTATCATCAGTCAACTAAGCTAAATGGTAATATAAATATGATAAAAATGGAAGATAACATAAACTAAGTCAAGGTACAAGAATGAACCTGAATCATCTCCAATATCGCTGTACATAATAAGTAATTAAACCAGAATAATAGTATAGCATGAGACATCATCATATGCTAATATTTTATTGCAAAGATACATAAGCAATTCGAAGTAATAACACATCGTAAAGCATTATCATAAGAAAACATAACTACAAAATTGGCTCCCATATGCCAATTGGTGTAGAAAAGTAAAGAACTTATCACCGCCTCACATACGATCGGAAAGTACATTCAAGATAAGAATAAAACAATCAACCAACTCAATAGTCAAATTTCATCATCATTTGATCATCATTCCACAGTTATAAATAATATGTTATTTACCAACATCATCCCAACTCTCCAACATTAGGCAAAGTACTCATATTCTATAATATTATTGTTATTTAACCAGTTTAGCATCAATATAAACTAATCGCCATTTACTAGTTAATCATCTCTTTTTAACTAATTCATTGACCACTAGTCATCATATAACCTCTAATCATCATTCAACAACTATTTACCATATAACCACTAACCACTATACATTAGGAAAATCATTATTACTAAGATAGCATCACATATTATCTAGACCATATTTACCAATAAATCTTAATTGTCAACTATATCCATCACTAAGCACCAATTATACTCCCTTATAAACATTTAACAATTACAGGCTATAACCGGTATCACTAATATCAACAATATACCTCAATTTCATATAAGTGAATACAAATATATAGTTTCCATACATAGGGCTAGCTGGACTGGAATCGGTAGATGTACAAGTAGGCACATCAATGTAATTATCCTTTGTCTTTGTTGGGAATCAATATCATCATATTATCTTCCGGTCTTGTTGGGTATCAATATATCATCGCAATATCCTCCGGTCTTTCCGGGTATTATCACATCATCATAATATCCTTCGGTCTTGACAGATACCATTATATCATCATAATATTTTCCAACCTTTTTGGGTATCATCATAATATCCTCCGGCCTTGCCGGGCATCAATATATCATCATAGTCATAATCAGTGGCAAAATCAATAGCTCAAGCATTCATATAATGAAGTATCATGATTTTAGACATAATGAATGGCATAACTTCCCAAAATAATCAATAAGCATGATTTCTAACATAATTCATGGCAAAATTGCTAATATAATCATTAGGAATATTTTCTAGCAAAATTTCTTAGCATGATCATAATCATAAGCAATATCATGAACAATGACTCATTAATAACCTATGCAGTAGCCTTTTATAGCAGAAAGATAGGTTATCAATAGCTTAGCAATAGCTAATCCATGGCATAATCTATAGCTTATTCATAGCATCGTCCATAACATAATTTATGACTTCGATAATATCATAGTCAAGGGATCATTAAATAGTATATTCAGTATCCCAATCCAAAGCCATAATAATAGCATAATCAGTAGCCTGTCATAAGCTTAACCAATAAATCATACATATGGAATAATCGTTAGGTATTACTTCTAACGTCATTCATCATAACCAAAAAGTACAAAGGTTCCTCAGTATTGCCTCAAAAGGGCATTCTCTAAGCATATAATACGCGTACAAAGGTTTTAAGATAACTAACACCAGTCTTGACTTAGGGTGGATCAAAGAGCCCACTTCTAAATTCTCGAACTTCACTCTACATCAAATTCTACCCCAAACTATGCTAAGGTATCTAACCTCGAATTCATTCAAGGTAAAATTCTACCCCAAACTAGGCTAAGGTATCTAAATCCACTCTTAGATGCATAGCAAACCATGATTAGTCCTAAGGTAAAGGTTTTTCTCAAACAAAACAACTAAGATAATATAGCAACTAAGGCAACCCTCCTTTGGTGTAAGCAACTAAAGCCAATTCACCCTAAGCTTGAGTAACTAGAGCATTTTGCCTAATTTAGAGCAAGCTAAGGCATTCTCATGTTAAACATAAGTAATGAAGTCTCATGTACTAAGGTTCAAGGCATCAAGCTAAGTATTTCAACTCTATGGTTTCAATTTAGCCTAAACAATCCAACTAAATCCATGTCTTGTATTTTATCAATTCAACACCTAACCCATCCCAACTCCAACACTATAAGAATACTATGACATGGCTCAATCTAACAAAGGATAAACCTAGCCTACCTCAACACCGAAGAAAATCAATGAACTGCTAACCTTCACTTTTCCCTTCTAAGAAGCCTCCTCAAGATGCCAAGATATCAAAATCACATTCTATACGTCAATACGAGAATAACGATACTCATATTGAACCATTGTGCTTTGGGTCCAAAAACAACATCAAAAACCCCAAGTGGGTCCCACTTAAAGAAATCACATTTTTTAGGCCAACCCAACGTCCATACATGATCAAGGAATTATAACCCTCAAGAATGGATGAAAACCAAGCTAAATTGGGCTAAAACTAAGCCCTCAATCTATTGGGGTTTTAGTTAAGAAATCATAAAAATTCACCAAGAAAAAGGTGGAATCTTACCTTAATTTAGATGATAATCACAAAATAAGATGTTAAACAAGCTTTCCAATCACCCACAAGCCTCAATTTTGAGTTATCACATTCTTTAGGGCTTTTGCTATCAAGGTATGGATGAAAATGGGCTAATTTGCGACCTAAGGGGTCTATATACCTCTTCCAGGAAATCACTTGTTGCAAACGCACACCCTGGCATCAGCAGCAAGTGTAACTATCATCACAACCCTTAGTGCAATTACACTACCCTCTCTACACACACTGGTGTGATCACCACTAAAGAGGTGCGATCGCAGAGGCACCAGTTATCAGCTGAAACTTGAAATTTTTTTCCAAGTTTTCATCAATGCCTTGGAATTCATTTGGAAACCAATATGCGCAAATGAACTATGTAACCATACCAAATTTGACATTCCAGATGCAGTGGCAAAGTTATATTTTCCATCCGAGGTTATTTTGACCAAATATGAGTCCTAGCCTAAATTTCTAAATTTCCAACTTTTGGACTAATAGGTCGAAATGAGCTCAGGTACATCGGGACCCAAACCAAAGGTCTACCTAGACAAAAATCAATATTATAAAGCTGCTAGCACAATCCAAATTTACATCTGAGATTGCTTTACTGAAGTTTTCACCCGAAGGCTATTTTGGAACCAACAAAGATTTCAAAAAAGGAAAATGGCTCTAAAAACCAAACGGACTGCCCAGTAACCATATTGTCAGTCCCAATAAGTCATAAATGACTTGGGGCAGCTATGGAAAAGCTATAATAATGGAAATAAGCATAAATATGAAAAATGACTTGAAGGGTCAGTATAATATCCACAACTATAAGAACTTTCATCCCAGAAAGTTAAAAATTAAAATATACCTAAAGTCTCAAACAGGTGAGGATACTGGGGCCACATCACGCTCTCGATCTCCAGAGTTGCCTCTTCCACTAGGCGGTGTATTCACTGAACCTTAACCACAAGAATCTCTCTAGTGCATAATCATCTCACATCACTAGCCAAAATGAGCACCGACTTCTCTACAAAGGTTAAATGCTTATCTAATTGGACTGTGTCCCATTTAATCATATGAGAAGGATCAAGAATATACCACCGCAACATAAAGACATAGAAATTTTGATGAACAATAACAAAATTTAGAGGTAAAGCTAACTCAAAAACTACCTCACCAACGATGCAAAGAATCTTAAAAGGTTAAATATATCTCAGACTGAGCTTGCCCTTCCTTCTGAACCTCATTATATCCTTCATCAGTGATACACAGAGAAATACATGGTCACCAACTCCAAATATCAAGGTACAAAACCTATGGTCTGCATAAGCCTTCTGCCTACTTTGAGCCGCTCTCAACTTATCCTGAATCACCCTAACTCTACCTAAGGAATCTAAAGCAAATAAGTACCGTAAGGCTTAACCTTTGAAGTCTCAAACCATCCAATTGGAGAATGACATATCCTACCATACAAAGCCTAAAAAGGTAACATCTCAATACTCAAAATATAATTATTTTTATACATGAACTCTAACAAGGCTAAGTGTTGTTCCCACTGGCCTCCAGAATCCATAATGTAGGCTTGGAGCATGTCCTCAAGAACCTGAATAGTCCGCTCAAACTGACCATTGATTTGTAGATGAAAGGATGTACTCAGATCCATCTGAGCGCCCAACTCCTCCTAAAATGCTCCCCAAAACCTCAAACTGAACACAAAACCACAATTTGAAATGGTAAAAATGGGCACCCCAAACAAACGAACTATCTCTCGAACATAGATATGGGTAAATCTCTCAGCACTGAAGGACATATAAATAGGAATAAAATATGCTGACTTGGTCAGATGATCCATAATAACCTAAATACCATTCAAACCATGGGAAGTACGAGGCAGTTCACTAATAAAATCCATGGTAATCTGTTCCTTTTCCACTTAAGAATGGGTAACCTCTGGGTTAATTCACCAAGATACTGATGCTTGACCTTTACCTGCTGGAAACATAGGGAAAGAACTATAATGTTTGCCATATTTCTCTTTATACGTTTCCACCAATAATATTGTCTTCAATATCTATACATCTTGGTTGTACTGGGGTGAGTGGAATATATAGAGTTATGAGCCTTATGAAAAATCAACTAATTTAAGTCATCAATCTATGGAACATAAATACGGCCATAAAACCTCAAAATACCCTCAGAATCAATAGTATGCCTATCGGACCCACCACTCAATAGTTGATCGTGAAGGAAGCAAAACTTCCTATCCTCATACTAGCAATCCCAAAACTTCTCAAATAGTAAGGACCTCACCTCTACACTAGCCAAAATCCTCCTAGTGTTTGAAATATCAAGGCGACCTATCAAGTTAGCTAAGGGCTGAATGTCTTATGCTAACGACCTCTGAGAAATTAAAATACAAGCCAAGCTACCCATACTCACTGCCTTTTGACTTAAGGTATTTGTTACCATATTCTCCTTACCTGAATGATATAAGATAGAAATATCATTGTCCTTAATCAAATCCATCCATCTACGCTGTCAAGCTTTAAGTTCCTGATGGGTCGTAAGATGCTGAAGGCTGCGATGATGATGTGTAAGCTGATGCTAACATATTTGAGGCTTTTAACTGAGAATAATTGCAAAGTCTTAAGAAACTTTTGTCTTTTTTGATTATTTTCTCTTTGATATGGCAGTAATAGTCAAGATCCTAGAGAACCAGCAACAACGGAGGTAAAACAGTTGATTTCTGAATAAGTAGAGATGAAAGTATGGCTGATGACTTATCTGATAAGTCATCAGCCTTATGATAAGTTATCAAAAGTACCATCATCCTTAGACAAAGAATGGACTTTAGCTAGAATATGTGATAACATCTGTGATAGGCCGTCAAAGTTATGATAAGCCGTCAGGCTCGTTGTCAGGCTTAGGCAGTGCTTGAGAAATTGAAGTAAAGATATGATAACATCCATGATAAGTCATCAAAGGTCTGATAATTCATCACGCCTCATCATCAACCTAAGGTAGATATTCTCAAAAGTGAAGAGAAGATGACGACATTCCTGATAAGTCATCAAACTTCTGATAAGCCATCACCCACGACGTCATCTATCTAAGAAAAAAGTTATGATCTATGATTTTGTTTCCATAATTAGGCTGAAGTATTTAAGGACAAGTTCTACGGTTTTCATTCATTATCTTGATCATCTTGAAATGGATGGAACTTAATCCAAAAGATTTCACCTCTCTTTGGGGGCTCAAAACTTAGAATTCAATTTTGAACTCTTTGATTTGGTTATGGGAATTTTCTCTTGAACTTAGAAGAGAATCAAATTCAGACTTCATCTTTTGTAAGTTTATTTACTTTAAATGATGATTATAATTGTTGCTATCTCTTTCTTTCTCATATGGAACTAAAACCTACAACTAGGGTTGTGGGATCTATGATTATTCCCCAATGGATTTAATAGTTGGTTAGGGTTTGAGTGATTGTGGAGACATCTTGATAATTCCTTTGTTATGATTGCTATTTATTGGTTGCAAAAAATAAATCTCTCCTTATGTTGATTTGCTCAAACTGAGAAATAAACCAAAGATAGCGAATTATCAACAAGGATTTAGAAAGGTTAAGCTCCCATCTAATGATTAATGTTGTAACAAGATTGATCAACTTGAGATAAAATTAGTACGAATAGAATGATTTCCTAAGTTCGAGAGAATTAGGGAGTTCAACATCTAGGCACGTTGAGAAATACTTAGATGGACTGTTGAAACTGATAATTTGGTGTTTTCCACAAGTCATGAGAACCCAATACTACAGTTATCATTAAATGGGGATTAATAATCATAGTGATCACAACCCTAGTTTCTCTCTATCACTGATTTAAACCATTAAAATTTTAGTTTTTAGCTCTGAAGCAAGTCGAAACTTTAATTATTGTTTGATTGATAAAAACTCCAAGTTTATCTTTTCACAACATTTTTTTAAATTCAACTTGTAGCTATAGTTTCAAATTAGTTTAATCGCCACTCACATTATTCTTCATGGATTCGACCCCGACTCTAAAGTTGGGTAAATATATTGACAATGACCGCCTTACACTAAATTGACATGTAAGTTAAGCGTTATCAAAAATGGTACCGTTGCCGAGGAAAAATTTAGCGTATTGAGTTGGTTTGGAATTTTAGCCTACTTGCTTGAATTCAAACTTGTAAATATTTTTTTTAGTTTTCTTTTATTTCTTGTGTTAGGTAGATTTTTATTTTAGTTTACTTATTACTATGGCATCGTGGAATGAACATGAGCTTAGTGGTTGGAAATCTTATCTTGATGATCCATGTCCATATTGTGATGGACCTCACATTTGGCAAGATTGTAGTATGCTCCCTGGAGAGAGATGTGTGCACCATCTCCATCCTACCAGGAGTATGATTGTTCTTTATGTGGTGGTCAAGATGAATATTAGAGTGATTGCCCAAATGCCCCTTCCCCCTATTACGCTAACCCAATTTTAGTTCTTCTTATGAGTTTGATAGGTCTTAGGTCAAAAAAAGGAAGAATGAAGCACCGATAAAAATGGCATTGAAGCTATGTTTCAACGAATATTGGATCTCTAAAAAGAAACATATAATATAGTATGTGATATGCATCAGGATATGAAGCCAATCATTCATGAGGAGATAGATATAGAGGTCAATCATTCAAAGCATTCTTCTATATTATGTTTTGATGATATCTTATCTGTGGAATTATTTAAAATAATAGAAAAGTTTAAAGATGAGGACCAAGAACCCTATATTGATGTTGAGCTTGATGATGAGCAACCCTCGATGATTTCCCAACCATCTGAACCAACCATGAGAGATGATGCCAAGATTGAGGAAATGGTGCTAGAGGCAAAAGAAGAAACCAAGCCAATCTCTTATAAAGATTCTAGCCCAATTCAGGGTGAAGAGGCCAAGAAAAATGCAACTCCGAAATTAGGGAGAAGACCTCACTCGAATCACTTTTCAACATTATGCTTGGTGGATGTGATAAAAGTCGAATCATCCAAGCAAATAATGAATTTTGGAAATAAGGAGGAAAATTCCTACATTTTAGAGTTTTTCATGCCGAAAGGGTATAATACAACCCCAATATTGAAGGCCAAGAAGCTTAAAGATCGATGTCCATTTAGTAGATTTTTAAGATTCTCACCATTGCCAAATAAGCCCACATGAAAGTTTGATGCAAAATTGGGCATGCAATTCAAGTCTTAAAAATGGCGTGATAGAACTTTCCTTATCTTGCCCTCACATTTGGCCAATGCACCTAAAAGATGTAATGATCAAAAGATGGGCTGACGATTCAAATCATCTAAATGGAGGGATAAAGGATGAAGCACTTTTAAGGTATCTTGATGAATTCTGAGTATTCAAGATAACCTAGTTATGCCGTAACATTAAATCAGGCGCTACTTGGGAGGCAACCCAAGGTATTTTGTTTTTTGTAATCGAATTATTGATTGAAATCGGATCTTTGCACCCATGGCTCCACAGGTATGTTTCTAACTCACTTGTTTTGGTTTGACGCATTAGGGACATTGTATGATTTTAAGTTGAGGTGGGGCTACTTGTGGGTGTTGATGTCCTCTTGGGGTTTTTGGTGCCTTGCCTCTTTTCTCCCAGAGTCTTATTCCTAGTAGAGCCGACATGTTTAGTCATATTGTGATTTGTTGTAAAATATTGTAGTTGACTGGGAGAAATACAAGTACCTTAGGCAGTTAACATATTTTTGTTGATTTTTGAATACCTCTCCAATGGTCTGTTTTATAACTGTGTACTATGCATTTATGTGTGACCACTGTGCATCTTGTTATGGCATTAGTACTAGTGATATGATAACCATTGCTAAACAATTACATGAACCAAATGGGTAGTAGCTTGTGATATACCTTTGTGCCATGTGTGTGTGAGATACTACCTAGTTCTCATTGTGTGTTAAATCCAGAACTTACCCGATTGGTCTTGCCTTGGTTGTAGGACAGCGGTTAGGAAAGGATCATAGGTTGTTGTTGATATTAGTCCACTTTTAACCTAAATGACCTTCCATGTGTAAATAATATCCCTTGATCATGATTTTGAGCCTGAATACCTATTCTTTTTATTATACCTTTCACCTTCCCATTTGTATGATAATGAACCTATTTTGGCCCCGGTCCTCTTCGGACATTTTGCAATTTTAATTAGGCAAATAGCCTAAGTTGAGGGTGGCCACCATAGGGGTGCATGATGTAAAATGAGTATGAAGAAAAATAGAATAAAATAAAAGAATAAAAAGCTAGGTGTGGTGGAAAAAGAATAAAAAAAGAAAAGTTGTGAAAAAAAAAAAGAAATGATTGTCAAAAAGACTGCACCCATCTTGAATATGTGTGATCAAGAAAAGAGAAGAATAGAAAAAGGTTAATAAGTGAGACCCCAGAAGCTAGTGTAGTGTCAAGGAGGCTTAGTTACTTTAAATATCATCGAGTATCATACCAACCCCTAGCCTACATTATAAGCCAAAGAGAAGACCTATAGTGATCCTAGCTGACTTGTCTGAAAATCTTGGTAATGAAAATAAAGGCAAGCCTATGGTATTTGGCATACATTGATTGGAACTTCATTCTTAGTGTGAGCGTCTTTTGATTGTACCCATGGTTACATATGTGATATTTGATAAAAGTGAAGTAGGACTACTTTGTAGTGAGAGCACACTGGTTATGTTGCTAGTTGGTAACTTATTTGGATAGTGTAATTTTGGTACATGCATGGTTGTTGCTGCTGAATTGATGCCATTCTTAATTCCTGTGTGTCGCATTATTGTTCTTCAATAATATACACAGCTATTTTTAAACTAATTGACCATGGAGATAATGAAGATATTTTGAGATAATATGGATGGTTGACTACCGAATGAACTTTATATCCTCTTGGTTGTGTTTTAGTTGCTTGAGGACAAGTAATTATTTTAGCTTGAGGGTGTTGATGTGTGAGAAGATACTAACACATTTGAGGTATTTAACTGAGAATAATTACAAAGTCTTAAGCAATTTTTGTCATTTTTGATTGTTTTCTCTTTGATATTGTTGTAACAGTCAAGATGCAAGAGAACTAGCAACAACAGAGGTAAAAGAGTTAATTTCTGAGTAAGTAGAGATGGCAGTATAGCTGACGACTTATCTGATAAGTCATCAGCCATGTGATAAGTTATCAGAAGTACTGTTATCCTTAGACAGAGAATGGACTTTAGCTGGAATATGTGACGACATTTGTGATAGGCCATCAGAGTTGTGATAAGCCATCAAGCTCGTTATCAAGCTTGGGCAGTGCTTGAGAAATTAAAGTAAAGATGTGATGACATCTGTGATAAGTCATCAAAGGTCTGATAAGCTATCACTCCTTATCATAAACCTAAGGTAGAGATTGTCAAAAGTGAAGAGAAGCTGACGACATTCCTAATAAGTCGTCAGGCTCCTGATAAGCCATCACCTACGATGCCATCTTTCCGAGAAAAAAATTGTGATCTGTGATTTTGTTTCCATAATTAGGCTGAAGTACTTAAGGATAAGTTCTAGGGTTTTCATTCATCATCTTGATCATCTTGAAACGGCTGAAACTTATTCCAAAGGAGTTCACCTCTCTTTGGGGGCTCAAAACTTAGAATTCAATTTTGAACTCTTTGATTTGGTTGTTGGATTTGGGGTTGGGTTAGGTTGGAGATGCATAGTACAAAGTATTAAGAGAGGGGATAAGAGAGATGATAGGTTGAGGGTAGGGTCGTGGAACATAGGGACCCTTTAGGGTAAGTTAATAAAACTGGTAAAGATTCTTAGGAAGAGAAGGATCAATATTGCGTCTGTCCAAGAGACCAAGTGGGTAGGTTCTAAGGCTAGGGATGTAGATGGGTACAAGTTGTGGTACTCCGGTAGTGAGAGGAATAGGAATGGTGTCGGTATCTTAGTGGATAAATAGCTTAGGGGACAGGTAGTGGAGGTTAAAAGGGTTAGTGATAGAGTGATGTCTATTAAATTAATTGTTGGGGGGTATTTTGTGATTATCTGTAGTGCGTATGCACCACAAGCGAGCTTGGACAAGGAGGAGAAGAAGAGATTTTGGGAGGTTTTGGATGAGGTGGTAAGAGGCGTGCCTAGTTCAGAGATGATTTTCATAGAAGGTATTTTAATGGGCACATCGGGTCTCAGCCAATGGGTTATGATAATGTGCATGGAGGTTTTGGGTTTGGGGATAGGAATGTTGAGAGATCTGGTCATTTAGATTTTATGAGGGCCTTTGGGTTAGTGGTAGTGAATTCCAGCTTTTCGAAGAAGGAGGAGTATCTGGTTACTTTTTGTATTAGGCTAGCCAAGACTCAAATTGAATTTTTGTTGCTTAGGAAGGGGGATAGAGCAATATGTAATGATTGTAAGGTTATCCCGAGTGAGAATCTTACAACCCAGCATAGACTTCTAGTGATGGACTTGGGTATCAAGAAGGGCAAGAAGAGTTGGGGTGGGGAGGGCCGTCCTAGAGTTAGGTGGGGTGGACTGACTCCAGCTTGTGACCTGGAGATTGAGGAAAAGTTGGAAGGGATAGGGTTTTGGGAGGATATAGAAGATGTGGATAGTATATGGGATAGGGCTGCAGGATGCATCAAAGAGTCGTCTAGAGAGGTGTTGGGTATCTCGAGGCGCTGGTCGGGACGGTATCGAGGGGATTGGTGGTGGAATGAAGATGTTAAGTAAAAGGTGAAGACGAATAAGGTGGCTTATGTTAAGTTGGTGGAGAGTAAGAATGAAGAGGAAAAACGGGTTAGTAGGGAGGAGTATAAGTTAGCTAAGAAGGAGGCTAAGTTAGCAGTTACAAATGCTAAGACAGCAACTTTTGAGAGTTTGTATAAGGGGTTAGAGGAGAAAGGTGGGGAAAAGAGGTTGTTTAGGTTTGACAAGGCTAGGGAGCAGAAGGGTCGAGATCTGGATCAGGTGAAGTGCATTAAGGGGAAAGATGGCAGAGCATTGGTGGAGGACGCCTTCATTAAGAAAAGATGGCAGTCGTACATTTTCATAAGCTCTTGAATGATGAAGGGACAGAGGTTTTGTGCTAAGGGAGTTGGAGTACACCGGGGAGTGTCGTAATTTCATCTATTATTGGTATTTTAAAGTAGAGGAGGTCAGTGAGTTTATTCGGAAGATACAAAGGGGCAGGGCGACGGGGCCCGATGAAATTCTGGTGGATTTTTGGAAGTTTTCTACTGTGGCTGGGGTGAGGTGGATGACCAACCTGTTTAACAATATTTTCAAGTCCGCGAAGATACCTAAGGCATGGAGATAGAGCACGATGATTCCATTATATAAGAACAAGGGTAATTTTCAGAGTTGCAACAACTACCAAGGTATTAAGTTGTTGAGTCACACGATGAAGATTTGGGAGAGTGTGGTGGAGTGGAGGTTAAGAAATATTATGTCTATTTTGGAGAATCAATTTGGATTTATGCCTGGTCACTCGACTAATGAGGCAATTCACCTATTGCTGAAACTGGTAGAACAGTATAGAGAAAGGAAGAGGGATCTTCACATGGTGTTTATTGACTTGGAAAAGGCGTATGACAAGGTCCCTAGGGAGGTTCTTTGGAGATACTTGAAGGCGAGGGGATTTCCTGTGTTGCGTACATTAGAGCGATTTAGGATATGTATGAGGGGGCGAAGACTCGAGTAATAACGGTGGGAGGAGATTCTGAGCACTTCTCGATCTTGACAGGGTTGCATCAAGGATCAGCTCTTTATCCATTCTTATTTGTCGTAGTGATGGATATGTTGACGTGGAGTATACAAGGCTAGGTTCCTTGGTGTATGCCTTTTACGGATGATGTAGTTTTTATTGATGAGTCACGGCAAGGTGTTAACGATAAGCTAGAGGTTTGGAGACAAATTCTGGAGTCTAAAGGTTTCAGATTGAGTAGGACCAAGACGAATTATTTGGAGTGCATGTTTAGTGACTCTGGGAAAGAGGAGAAGGTGGTGGTGAATTTGGACTCTCGGGTAGTTTGCAAGAGGGATATTTTAAAGTATCTTAGGTCTACGATCCAGGGAAATTGAGAGATTAATGAGGTTGTGTCGCACCGTATTGGGGCAGGTTGGATGAAATGGAAAGTGAGGTTGAGATGGTTTAGTCATATGATGAGGAGGATTATGGATGCCCCAGTTCGTAGGTGTGAGAGATTAGCATTAGATGATTTCATCCTTTGAATATTTTTGTATATTATCCTATGTCTTGAGCCAGGGGTCTAGCGGAAACAGCCTCTCTACTTATTTAGATGTAGTGGTATGGACTGCGTACAATCTACCCTCCCCAGACCCCACTAGGTGGGAATATACTAGGTTTGTTATTGTTGTTGATTTGGTTATGGGAATTTTCTCTTGAACTTAGAAGAGAATCAACTTCAGACTTAATCTTTTGTAAATTTAATTACTTTGAATGGATTATAATTGTTGCTATCTCTTTCTTTCTCATGTGGAACTAAAACCCACAACTAGGGCTATGGGATCTATGATTATTCCCCCATGGATTTAATAGTTGGTTAGGGTTTGAGTGATTGTGGAGACATCTTGATAATTCCTTTGTTATGATTGTTATTTATTGGTTGCAAACAATAAATTCCACCTTATGTTGATTTGCTCGAACTGAGAAATATACTAAAGGTAGCGAATTATCAACAAGGATTTGGGAAGGTTAAACTCCTATCTAATGATTAATGTTGTAACAAGATTGATCAACTTTAGATAAAATTAGTATGAATAGAATTATTTCCTAAGTTCGAGAGAATTAGGGAGTTCAACATCTAGGCAGGTTGAGAAACACTTAGATGGACTGTCGAAACTGATAATTTGGTATTTCCCACAAGTCATGAGAACCCAATACTACAATTATTATTTCATGGGGATTAATAATCATAGTGATCACAACCCTAGTTCCTCTCTTTCACTAATTTGAACCATTGAAATTTTAGTTTTTAGCTCTGAAGCAAGTCGAAACTTTAATTATTGTTTGATTGATAAAACCCCTCATTTTATCTTTTCGCAACATTTTTTTAAATTCAACTTGTAGCTATAGTTTCAAATTAGTTTAATCACCACTCATATTGTTCCTTGTGGATTCGACCCCGACTCAAAAGTTGGGTAAATATATTGACGACGACTACCTTGCACTAAATTGATGTGTAAGTTTAACGTTATCAGAGGATCAGTTAAAATCTCATATTGCACACCATAAAGATAATGTGTCTAAATCTTAAGTGCGAAAACTACTGCCGCCAACTCCAAATAATGAGTGGCTAGTTGCATTTGTGCACCTTAAGTTGTCTAGAAGAATAAGCAATAACACGACCTTGCTGCATCAATACACAACCTAGACCAACACCCGAAGCATCACAGAACACGGTGAATCCCTCACCCTCAACAGGAAGAGCTAAAAAAGGAGAAGTAAGGAAATCCTTGATCTTTCCAAAGCTCAATTCACACTCCTCGAACCATCAGAAAGGAACATCCTTCTGAGTTAAGCTGTTCATAGGGGCAGAAACAACAATGAAACCCTCGATGAAATATCTATAATAACCGCCCAAACCAATAAAGCTATGAACCTCAATCGGAGATATAACTCTAGCCCAATAATGAATCACCTCTATCTTGGATGGGTCTGCCATAATATCATCCTTAGATACCACATATTCGAGGAATGTCACTGACTCAAGAAAAAACTCACACTTGGAGAACTTGGAAAAAATCATTTGATCTCTAAAAGTCTAGAGCACGATCCTCAAATGTTGTGCATGCTCCTCACTACTCCTCGAATACACAACAATGTCATCAATGAACACAATAACAAAAGAGTCCAAATAAGGCCTAAATACTCGGTTCATCAAATTCGTGAACGCAGTTGGGGCATTAGTTAACCCAAATAACATCACTAAGAACTCATAATGACCATAACAGGTCCTAAAAGTTGTCTTTGGGATATCCTCAGCCCGAATACTCAACTGATGGTAACCAAATCTCAAATCAATCTTAGAAAATATGATTGCACCCTGAAGATGGTCAAACAAGCCATTAGTGCGAGGTATAGGATAATAATTCTTCACTGTCACCTTATTAAGCTGCCTGTAGTTAATGCACATAAGTGTATAACCATATTTATTATTCATAAATAAAATAGGATCACTCTAAGGAGAAAAAATTGGTATAAGAAAACATTTACCAAGAAGATCCTGAAGCTGAGAATTCAGCTCTTTAAGCTCGACAGAAGCCATATGGTAAGGCGCCATAGAAATAGGTTAGGTGTCAGGCTCGAGATCAATAGAAAACTCAATCTCACAGACAGGGGGAACATCAGGTAGGTCAGTACAAAACACATAAAAAAACTCACAAAAATAGAAACAGAGTCAAACGATGGACTTTCTACACTAGTATCACAGATATAAGCAAAATAATACTCGTAACCCCTCAAAATAAGCCTACTGCACACATATAAGAGATAATACCCATAGGCTTATGGTTAATAGCTCCCTGACACATGATTGGGGTATACCAAGCATAGCTAAGGAAACGGTCTTGGAAAAACAATCCATGACCGCATGATAGTGGGATAACCAGTCCATTCCCAAAATTATATCAAAATCCAATAAGTTCAGCATAAGTATCAATATCACTACTATTACAACACATGATCTAAAAACTCGATCGGCTACTAAAGAATCACCCACGAGAGTAGATACACGTAATGGGACAAATAACAAATCTCTAGTCAACTCCAATTGTGGTACATAATAAGCAAAAATATAAGAATAAGTGGATCTCGGATCAAATAAAGAAAGGGAAAATTAGAGGCACACCTAAATCATACCTGTAATAACAACAACCAAAGTCTCAACCTCGGGTCTAGAAGGTACTGCATACAACTGACCACGCCCGTCACCTGTCTAGACACCTAACCAACCTTCTATCCTGATTGCCTAAGAACCTTGTTGAATACCCTGGGAACTACCCCTACGACCATTAGAACCACCTTTAGCTGAGGCATGAACTTCTTTAACATGGGAACACTTTGAGCTAAAGATACAATCTTCCCATGACTAGGGAAATATTGTAAATAGTGACCAAGGAGTCCACAAGTAAATAGGAAACATGAGCTGAACTAGAACCAACAGATCCGAATAACTCGGAGTAACCACCATAAATAGAATAACTAGAAGATCAACTCCTCAAAGTCAGGCCACTACCCTTACAAGGGCGACCACTAGTAATAGTCGGACCAACAATTGTAGTTTATAGTGTTGCCTGAACCGGTTAACTAGGATTACTCTGAGTCTGATAGGGTGGATGCATAGGATTTCTACACTAATAAATACTATCTTTAGGTTGGGAACAACGATGTCTCTCACTGAATCTACCCTGAAACATAGGCATCTTATCACGCCCTCATGACCCTCTAATAACTCTTAACTTACACGTCAATTTAAGTGCAAGGTGATCATCATCAATATATTTACCCAACTTTGATTTGGGGTCAAATCTATAAGGAACAATGTGAGTGGAAATCAAATTCACTCAAAATAAAGAAAACTTGCTAAATTCAAACCTAAAATAAAAATATGTAGAAATTAGGGGGTTTGAGTGAGTGTCAAAGCTAGTGTTTATTAATGGACTTTTAAAGGACTAATTCGGGGCTAAGAATAATTATACTATAATCAATTAGGCATGAATCTTGGGATTATGCTTTCCTAGGGGCAAGTTATGCATGAGAATATGACTATTCGGTACAAATTCTACTCGTTATGATACGGTAGGCTGGGTTAAAAGTCCTTGGGATTAGTTTGTCAACATAGTCTCAAGGATGTCACTCATAGACCCTTTCGAGTACCTCACGATTGCGTCAATTAAAGCCACCCAAAACCTCAATTAGGCATCCTTATTTCTAGGATGACACCCAAGATATAGCTAACTTCATAAGCACCCTTATGTGTAAGATAGTGAAAATTAGCAACCTAAACCCAATAATTATCTAATATTGCATTGGTTCCCACATCCCTCTTTCAAGGATGATGAGGGTTCCTAAATTTCACCTAAAACCCCTCTTTCAAGGATAGTTTGAGTTTTCAAGAGCTTGGAGTTTTTACCCACAAACCCATTTGGATATTTGGGGCTTTCACCCACCAATCACAACCAACTTAGTCAAGCAATAGTAGAACACATCATCAAAAAGCTATCATATGCATAAATAAATCATAACCCATACACAATTTGCACCCTATTCTAGCATAATCCCAAGAGGAAGAACTACACATAAGAATAATACACAAGATATACCTAAAAATCTCCATTGATTTGATTTGTGAAAGACTAAGCGAATGTTACTTCAAACTTTGAACTTCAACAAATCTTCAATGGGAGTTTGTTATCCTCCAGTTGGAAGCTACTTCAATGTATTCTTCACCCAAAATTAGTACAATAAATGTACTCCAAAAATAGAAACTAAGAAGTAGACAAAGTTTTAATAATTGGGAATTGATAAATGATAATCCCCAAAGAGATAGGGTTTGAGTCTCTTAAGGGGAAATTTAGGAACAGCTGTGTGCATTTACATAATTTTCCTTGGCTATTTTTGTGCCAAGCCACAATTGCGGGAGCTTGTCTGCATTCACGGCCACTGCGACCGTGCTCAGAGCTAGGCGATCGCAGTATGTTGACCTACTTGACTGACCGCGATCTTGGTCTGAGGGCCACGATCGTAGTTTAAGGACCGTGATCACGGTAATTGAGGCTATGTTCTACTCCAGGTATTTAAATTGCACTTCTTTCCTTCTTTTGATCTTTTTTAGCTCACATCCACATATTTTCATCTCATTCCTATGTTCCTGCAAAATATGGATATTAGTGCATTTAATCACAAATATGTCTCACTTATTCATTCAAAATATGGTAATGTGCATGAATGATAAGTACAAATAAGTGGTAAATTCACCACTCATCAATACCCCCAACTTAAAGCTTTGCTTGACCTCAAGCAACACTACCTCTTAATATGTGACAATTCACATGTATTTCCCAACTTCTATTACCTAATGATCGCAATGACTTCCAGCTTAGTCACTACCATAAGTTGCTCTTCAAACATGGGCAAAGATATTCTCTCGATACCCTTCAATATAAAAGCAATAGTCACAAATGTAAAAGACTTCAAAGAGTGATAATGCAACAATCATCAATACTATAGAAGTGACCTTTTTTTTACTTTGGCTACACTATACTCTTTTTTCCTCATTTATCAGAAGATGACAAAATCACCCACCTTAATTTGTTCATATGCCTCCTCAAAAGAAGGAAAATTTCACACACTAAGCTACTAAATATGCAACATGGAATTTAAATGCAAAATTTTCTCCCTCACAAGAACTCTCTATGATAACAAATATCATAACATAGGCTTGCCCCTATTTTCAATCGCCACTATAATGAAAGTAGATGGTTGGAGATCTCGAATAGCTTTTTAAGCTTGTAATATAGGTTCGGGGTAGGGTAGGATATCATTTGGGAACAACAAGGCTATACCCTCCTTGAATATCTACATCACACTATTTAATCCAACTCTTGACTATGGGCTATTCTTTTTGTTTTACAAGTGCCTACTTTTATTTCCTTGTTTCACCCATTTTCTTTCCATGTCCATCTTTTTTAATGTCTTTCAGCCCTTTGTTGAATCTTTACTTCTTCTATTCATATGTTTCAATGCTTAAGCACGTAGGCCCTCACTAAAAACTTTATGGCCCAAAGTTAATTCCTTCAATCTTCACCACCCCCAACTTAGGCTGTTAGCCTTAAGTTATATTTTTAAGTTCAAGGAGGGTATGGTTCGAAAGGGGGATAAAAGTTGAATGGCTCATGATTTATATGTGTTTTCCAAAGAAAGGTTCAAAGGCTCAAAATGAGTGACTAAGGATAACATCTATCAATAGGTAGGATTTTTAGGCTAAGTGGGTTTCCAATGTCACAAAGATGGACTAAGATCATCTCACCAACCAATTACAATCAGAATTTAGCCTTAAGAGACTAATGGGGCAAGTTCTAGATGACACAAGTAGACATGAGATTTAGATAAATAAAATCACCGCACATGACATCTGGACTCACCAAGGAGGCTCAATTGCCCGTCATATTAGAGACAGAAATGGAGTATCTATCGATATTTACAAGCCAAAAATTTTGGAGTCATAAAAAAAGAAAAAGTTTTGTTACATGGTTGCTCACGTGTATGCCCTTGATTTTTGAAAAATTTTGAATGGAGGGGGGTGTTTGCTTTGCATTTGCACCATACACAATTTGCCCACTATGGCAACAACCCAAGCCTTTGTCTCATATTTTGGATTAATATGAGCAAACCAACCATATGGCTACTCAGACTTCGTCAATGGCATGCGTGTAATCCCAAATGCATAATGCCACAAGTACTCAGACTTTCCTTACGTTTGTGATCTTGATTCTATGAGTACTCGAACTTCCCCTGCATCCATGGCTCAAAACTCAATCACAATGCTTTTCCTTTATGAATGTCGTCAATCAATCTATCATAAGGAAAATCTCATCAAACATTACCATGATCAAAATAAAACTAAAGTAAAATAGAAAATCTAAAAGTAAAAACAAAATGACTAATCCATGAAATGTGGGAACCATTAAAGTGCCCAAATAATGCACCCAAAAACAAATAAAAATCATCTAGAGTATCATCAAAAATAATATCAAAACATCCAGAAGTATATCAAAACAATAGAAATCTAGGGACCGGCACCCCTAAAAGAAAATGTAGCAGTGTCCTCACTGCATAAACAATAAAACAAGAGAAAAGGTCATTGCCTGAATCTTTATCAAGAATTGCTATCCCCTGTATACTCTGCATCATCTCCACCAACATTAGCATCGGACCAGTTAGCCGGGGCCTCGTCATCACTTAGAAGGCAATTTATCCCTGGGTTTCAAGACCTTCCACAGGACCTTCACCTCCCTTCCACATTTTGCTGAAGAACTTGTCCTACTTCTTCTCCCTCTTCTTTATCTTATCATGGGAGTCCTAAAGCTTCCTGTGAGACTCTGCCAATGTTGAATATGCCCTCTCGAGTCTCATAACTGTGGCCTCTTTCTTCTCCTTCTCCTCCTTATACTTCTCACAGTCTAAGCAGGATACATAAGAGTGACGTCTGGTGGATGACTCTCCCAGCCCTTGAGGAAATCCTGAAACCAGCTCCTTGATGGCTCAAATATCTACACCAATATCTTCCATAGGCTCATCAGTGGATGGTCTTTTAAGCTGATTCGACCACGATTATAGTCTGATGTCCGCCTTCACAATCACTCGGCTACTATAATCGTGTGACATAGGCCATAATTGCGGTAACTGAAACCAAATTTTGGATTCTTTGCACAATCTAAAACACAATAATTTCACACCTTTCCTTTTCTAATTTCAATCAACACTCCTCATAGGACCAAAATTTCATGGATTATCCATAAACAAAAATAAATCTACTCTAGCATGCATAAACAAAAGGATACGTTCCACTTTCTAGCACGATGGGTGGTTTCCCATCTTTGGCGGCAAGACATCTTTCAAACTATCACTTGTGTTTCCATTTAGAAGACTTGAATCTTCATCCCAATTATCGTTCATTATAAGTTGAGAGGCATAGGGATAGAATATTTAGATCTTCCAAGGTAAAACATAATAGAGATAAGGGCATGACAATAAAGCTTCTATCTCACCACTTTGAAGACTTGAATCTTTTACCCAACTTCACATCAAATTTCTGATTTAGCTCCTTGGCTAATGGTGGGAACATTAAGAGGCCACTAGTTGTACATCGAAAGTTGAGCTCTTTGGCCTTTAAGTGTGGAGCTCCCGTATGCTCCTTTGGAATAACAAACTCCAAAATGTAGGGATAGTGTTCTCTCTACATGATCCTTTATTTGCTTAGAAATATGAACATTTATCACATCCTCTAAGCACAAAGTTGAAAAATAGTTTGAAGGAGGTCTATCCCTTAGTTTTGAAATTGCATCCTCATTTGCATCTTCACCCAAAATGGACTAGAGTCATCACAAGAAATTGGCTTGGCTTCTTCTTTTGACTCTAGCACCATTTCCTTGACTTCGGCATCTTCAACAATATTTGGTTCAGTAGGGTAGGAAATCACCGAGGACTCTTTACTACCAACCTTATTTTTAACCACATAGCTCGGTTTCTCATCTTGATTAACCTCCTCTTGGGAAGTGGGCAAGGTGATGGTATTTACAAGATTTATTTCCTTACTTATTTCCTCTATCTTGGAAATCTCCTTTCCAAATTCCTCATTGGATTGATGCATGTCGTGCACATTCCCCCCTGTTGTAGTTACCTGATCCAAAATAGTTTGAAGCATTACTTCAAAACTATTGTACCCAGCATGTTGTTCTTCCTTGATTTCATCATGAGACCTATCAAACTCATAAGAAAAACTAGCACTTAGGTTAGCATAATAAGGGGAGGGAGCATTTAGACAATCGCTACAATGTCCAGCACGACCACCATATAAAGAACAATCATACTCCCAATAGGATTGAGATGGTGTCATATCTCTCTAGGGACCATATTTATAATCTCTCTAAAAGTGGGGTCTATCATAATAAGGACATGGATTGTCAAGATAGGATTTCCAACTACCAAAATCATATTTATCCCAAGATGCCATGGAGTAACGTAAACAAAAACAAAAATCTACCTAACACAAGAAGAAAAAGAAAATCACAAACATTTATTTACAAGTTTGAATTTAAGTGAGTAAGCTAAAATTCCAAACTAGCTCAATACGCCAAATTGTTCCCCGACAATGGTGCCATTTTTTATAGCGCTCAACTTACACATCAATTTCAGTGCAAGGCAGTCATCGTCAATATATTTACCCAACTTTGAGTTGGGGTAGAATCCACGAGGAACAATATGAGTGCCAATCAAATTAGCTCAAAATAAAAAAAAACTAAATAAATTCTAACCTAGAATACAAATATGTAGAAATTGGGGGATTTGAGTTAGTGTCAAAGCTAGTGTTTATTAATGGACTTTTAAAGGACTAATTCGGGGATACAAATAATTAGAGTATAATTAATTAGGCATGAATCTTGGGATTATGCTTTCCTAGGGGAAAGTTATGCAAGGGAATATGATGGTTTTGGTATAAATTCTACTCGTTGATGATGTGGTAGGCTAGGTTGAAAGTCCTTGGGACTAGTTTGTCAACATAGTCTTAAGGATGTCACTCATAGGCCCTTTCAAGTACCTAATGAGTGCGTCAATTAAAGCCTCCCAAAACCTCAATTAGTAACCCCTATTTCTAGGATGATACCCAAGATATAGTGAACTTTATAATCACCCTTAAGTCTGAGATAGTGAAAATTAAGAAACTAACCCTAATAATTGTCTACTATTTCCTCGGTTCTCACATCCCTCTTTCAAGGATGATGAGGGTTCCTAAAGTTTACCCAAACCCCTCTTTCAAAGATGGTTTGAGCTTTTAAGAGTTTCGGGTTTTTACCCATAAAGCCATTTGGGTATTTGGGGTTTTCATCCACCAATCCCAACTAACTTAGTCAAGCAATAGCCGAACCCATCATCAATAAGCTATCATTTGCACAAATAAATCACAACCCATACATAATGTACACCCTATTCTAGCATAATCCCAAGAGGAAGAACTAGCTACACATAAGAACAATAAACAAGATATACCCAAAATCTCCATTGATTTGATTTGTGAAAGACTAAGTGAATGTTACTTAAAACTTTAAACTTAAACAAATCTTCAATGGGAGTTTGGTAATCATCCACTTGGAAGCTACTCCAATGTATTCTTTACCCAAAACTAATATAATAAATGTCCTTCAAAATTAGAAACTAAGAAGTAGACAAAGTTTCAATAATTGGGAATTGATAAATGATGATCCCCAAAGAGATAAGGTTTGAGTCTCTTAAGGGGAAATTTGGGAACAACTGTGTGTATTTACATATTTTCCCTTGGTTGTTTTTTTGGTAAGCCGCGATCATGGGAGTTTGTTCACATTTGCGGCTACCGCAACCACGCTCAAAGCCAAGCGACGCGGTATGTTGACCTTCTTGACTGACCGCGATCGCGGTCCTCAACCACGATCGTGGTAACTGAGGCTATGTTCTGCTCTAGGTCTTAAAACTTTACTTCTTTTCTTCTTTTGATCATTTTCAGCTCACATCCATATATTTTCATCTCATTTCCTATATATCTGTAAAATTTGGATATTAGTGCATTTAATAACAAATATGTCTCACTTATTCATTCAAAACATGGTAATGTGCATGAATAATGAGTGCGAATGAGTGGTAAATTCATCACTCATCACCCTCACGGTGCATCTCCTCCATCACCCTAACATGATTTAAAAATTCAACGAAACACCTACCCATAGAAACTAAACTCTGAATAAATATATGAATAGAAAGTCTCAGCACTCTAACAAAACAACAAACTCTCTCATAATCAATATCCTGGATAGGAGTCGCATGCTTAGACAACTCATGAAACTGAGCCTCATACTCTACAACTATTATAGAGCCCTACTCCAATCTAAATAACTGATCCCTCAAATGATCTCTAAGGCTGTGAGGCATATACTTCTCCAAAAACATCTTGGAGGACTAAGTCCATGGAAAGGGAGAAGATTTAGTTGGTCTAGAGTGCATATACCATCTCTACTAATGACAAGAAGACAAGTCTAACTAAAATATGGTGTAATCCACCCCACGAGTCTCAACAAGTCCCAAACCAAGAAGCCTAACCTCACAAGCAATCAGAAACTCATACACATCCTCGCCTGAAGCACCAAAAAATCTAGGCAGAGCCAATCTCAAGAATTAAGCCAACATCTTCTACTCCTCAGAAGATATAGCTAGCTGAGCAACTACCGGCTGAGCAACTGCCGGTGTAGGAGGAACCTCAACTCTATGAGCTGCAACTATAGACTGATCTTTTGCCTTAGTACCACTTTGACCTTTAGATTGTGCACCATAAAATGTCATAACACCAAATAAACCTAAAATCTAAACCAATTTATCTCTTAGAAATAAAGAAAAAATATACTTGGGTGGAGCCTGGGATAGTCTCTGGCCCGAGCAAAATATTCTTTGGCTTAGGACCAGGAATAGGCCCTGGGGAAGGTGGCCTATCTTGGCCCCTAGCTGGAGACATATCACGAGGTTGTCCACGACCTCTAGGTCATCCATGAATAGGAGAAGGATCCCTTGGCTTAATCTCGGGACCCTCGTCTCATGTAGTGGTATCACGTGTCCTATCCATCTGCGAAAGAATAAAGACAAGGGAATACTTCTACAAACCAACTCACACTCTTAGAACAATATGAATAAAAGAAGAAATGAACTCCTAATAACGTACCATAGCCTCCCAAACATAGGAAACAGGTGTTATCATTATGATCTGTAAGACTCTACTAGACACTTGCCCTTGTATCAATAATACCGGTAAGAATTAAGCTCTGATAGCAATTTGTCACGACCCGATTTACAAGTCATAACGGCACCTACTAAATCCCACCAGTAGGTAAGCCAAACCCTAACCCGGAGCTAACACAATGGGTTAATTTTGGAAGAAATGCCCAACATAGGCTAACTTTAATGAACATAAGTTATAAATAAATAGTTTTCTAATAGATAAAATAGTCAACATATAAATACCAATCTCGTAACCTGGTAGAGACAGTACAAGAGCATCTAAATAGTAATACAACTCAAATATCTTAGAATAGTGAGACATTTGTCTTGATACAAAAGACTAAATCATAAAGATAGAAGAAAATAGGTGACTCTAACTCCAAGAGCTCACCCTATCTTCGAAAGATCAACTCTGCATGAACAACAGTTAACGGCTACAACTAGTACTTGAATTTATACCAAAAACTTATAGAAGTGTAGTACGAGTACCAAAACAATGGGTACTCAATAGGCATCATCAGCCGACTAAGCTAAATCATGATATAAGTATGATAAAATGCAAGATAACATAAAATAAGTCAAGATACAGGAACGAACCTAAATCATCTCCAACATTGTTGTACATAGTAACTAATTAAACCAGATTAACAATATAACATGAAACATCATCATATACCAATATCGTCATGCAAACATATATAAGCAATTTAGAGTAATAACACATCATAAAGAATCATCACAAGCAAACAAAACTACAAAATTGGATCCCATAATCTAATTGGTGCAGAAAAGTAAGGAACTCGTCATAGCCTCCCATACAACCTGAGAGTACACTCAAGAGAAGAATAAAATAATCAACCAACTCAATAGTAAAATTTCATCATTATTTGATCATCATTCCACAATTATCATCAATAAATCACTTACCAATATTATCTTAACTCCACAACATTAGTTAAAGTACTCGCATTCCATAATATTATCATCATTTAACAATCTTAGCATAAATATACACTAATCACCATTTACTAGTTAACCATCTCTTTTTAACTAATTCATTAACAACTAGTCATCATATAACCTCTAATCATCATTCAACAACTATTTGCCACGTAACCACTAATGACTATTCATTAGGAAAATCATCACTACCAAGACACCATCACTTATTATCTAGCCCATATTTACCAATTAATCTCGATTGCCAACTAGTCACTATTATCTACTTAAACAATATCAACCACTAATCACCAATTATACTCCTTTATTAAAATTTAACACTTACAAGCTATAACCGACATTACTAATATCAATAATATGCCCAAATTTCATATAAGTGAATAATAAACATATAGTTACCAAAGATAGGGCTATCCAAACTCGAACCGGTAGATGTACACATAGGCACATCAATGTAATCATCCTATGGCTTTCTCGGACATCAATATCTTCAGAGTATCCTCCGGACTTACCAGGTATTAATATATCATCGCAATATTCTCCAGCCTTGATGGGTATTACCACATCATCATAATATCCTCCAGCCTTGTTGGGTTTCATCATATCATCATAATATTATCCATCCTTGTCGGGTATCATCATATCATCATAATATCCTTCGGCCTTATCGAGCATCAATATATCGTCATTGTTATGGTCGGTGGTAAAATCAATAGTACAAGTAATCATATAATACAGTATCATGATTTTATACATAATGAATGGAATAACTCCTAAAAATAATCGTTAAGCGTGACTTCTAACATAATTCATGGCACAATTGCTAATATCATCATTAGGGATATTTTCTAGCAAAATTTCTTAGCATGATCATAATCATAAGAAATCTCATAAACAATGACTCATTAATAACCTATGCAATGGCCTATCATTAGCATGAAGATAACTTATCAATAGCTTAAGCAATAACTAATCAACGGCATAATCTGTAGCTTATTCCTAGCATGGTCCATAACATAATTTATGTGTTTGACAATATCATAGTCAAGGACTCATTCAATAGTATATTTGGCAGCCCAATCCAAAGCCATTACTATAGCATAATCAATAGCTCGACATAAGCTTAACCAATAAATATAAATATGGCATAATAATTAGGTATTACTTCTAATGTCATTCATCATAACCAATAAGTACTAAGGTTCCTCAATATTGCCTCAAAAGGGTATTCTCTAAGCATATAATACACGTACAAAGGTTTCAAGATAACTAACATCAATCTTGACTTAAGATGGGTAAAATATCCTACTTCTAAATCCCTGAACTTCATTCTTGGTCAAATTCTACCCCGGACTAGGCTAAGGTATCTAAATCCACTCTTAGATGTATAGCAAACCATGATTAGTCCTAAAGTAAAGGTTCTTATCAAATATAACAACTAAGCCAATATAGCAACAAAAGCAACATTTCTTTGGTGTAAGCAACTAAAGCCAATTCACCTTACGTATGAGTAACTAGAGCATTTTACTTAATTTAGAGCAAGCTAAGGCATTCTCAAGCTAAATACGTGTAATGAAGTCTAATGCACTAATGTTCAAGAAAACAAGCTATGTATTTCATCTCTACGATTTCAATTTAGCCTAAACGATCCAACTAAACCTAAGTCTTGCATTTCATTAATCCAACACCTAAATCTAACTAAGGATATACCTAGCTTACCTCGACGCTGAAGAAAGATCAATGAACTGCTAAACCTTTTATTTTCCATTCTGAGAAACCTCTTCAATATGCTAAGATATCAAAATCATACTATACACGTTAGTATGAGAATAAAGATACCTATATTGCACCATTGTGCTTCGAATCCAAAAATGGCATCAAAAACTCCAAGTGGGTCCCAGTTATGAAAATCATGTATCCAAGGCCAAACCAACGTCTATACATGATCAAGAAATCATAACTCTGAAGAATGGATGAAAACCAAGCTAAATTGGGGCTAAAATCAAGCCATCAAGCTATTGGGGTTTTGGTCAAGAAATCATCAAAATTCACCAAGAAAAGGGTGGAATCTTACATTAATTTGGATGATAATCATGAAAATAGATGTTAAACAAGCTTTCCAATCACCCACAAGCCTTGATTTTGAGTTAATGCACTCTTTAGGACTTTTTCTCTTGAAGTATGGATGAAAAATGGGCTAATTTGTGACCTAAGGTCTCTATTAATACCCCTTCCAGTAATCAGGGATTGCAATCGCACGTCCAGATATGCAATTGCACACCATGTCATCAGGAGCGGGTGTGGAAATTGCCACAACCCTTAGCGGTCACACTACCTCTCTTCACACACTAGAGTTATTACCACTCAAAAGGTGAGATTGCAGAGGCACCAGTTATTAGCTTAAATTTAGAAATTTTCCAAGTTTTCACCAATGCCTTGGGATTCATTCAAAATTTGATATGCACAAACGAACTATGTAACCATATCAAATTCTATGTTTCATACGCACTAGCAGATCTAAATTTTCCATCCGAGGTCGTTCCAATCAAATATGGGTCCCACACCCAAATTTCAATTTTTTAAACTTTTCGACCAATAGGTCAAAATGAGATTGAGTGCATCGAGACCCAAACCAAAGGTCTACCTAGCCTAAAATTGATATTTTAGAGCTGCTGGCATAGTAAGAGTTTGCATCTAGATTTTTTTACTAAGGTTTTCACTCGATGGCCATTGGAAACCATCAAAGACTTTAAAACTTGGATTAGCTCTAAAAATAAAATAAACTTCCCAGTAACCAAACTGTAAGTCCTATGAAGTCATAAATGACTTAGGCGGCTATGGAAAATCTCTAATGACGAAAATAAGTGAAAATATGAAAAATTACCTAAAGAGTCATTATAGTTAAACTTCAATATATTTTTTGGTATGACCTAGTATTTGACCCAAACATAGGCCTAGTTGTGATGGATATCTCAAGCCCACCGTAGGCCAGAAACCACCCCCTTATCCTAACCTTTAGAGCATATAAAGGTAAACAACAAAAGTCAACCAAAATAGCAATAAGAAAGACAAATAAATCAAGTGATAATTCTAAGAATCTAAACAAACAAATAACCCAATACTTGTTCATGAAGCCTCTAGACCAAGGATACCACACTAAGTCGGGACACGCCCTCGGCTATGAAAAAAGGGAATTTATAATTCCCCAAATCTAAAAAGAAGCCTAATGAAATAGAAGGGATTTTCAAAAGATGGAGGCTCACCATTTTATAGCAAATCAATCAGTGAACCATACCACCTAATGCTACACAGGAGTGACAGAAAAGTCCTCCAAACCTACATCATCAAACAATGTATCATCTAGGGACTTTCAGTGAGACAAGCACTAACATGTAACTAGGAAAAAGTGATAAAATAGTGACCTTATCAAAGATTAGTAAGAACCACATGCATAATATTTATAAACATATATAGGATGTCAGGATATGGATAAGGTAAATCAACATGAGTGTTTAAATTATTAACCTGAACAATGTAGTTCGCTCTAACCTAAGGCACCCGTAAGCTATATGGGTCCGACTCCCCCTATCGGAAGAGCCCTAGTATGTGTTAGCTGCATGTACCAAGAAAATAGACAAAAGGGCAAAGACACCAAGGTGATAACCATCCAAAATATAAAGTGTGCACCAAGTAATCGATCACATAAACCCACATCAGCAAACATGGTTTCCAGTGTTGGTCCCCCCGAGAATACACTTTCACGGTGAGATACATAATTCCTTTTAAGCCCAAATTAAAATAGTTTACACATAACTCAAACATTATCTAAGGAGTCTTTATTAAGGCATTTTCCAACATGGCATCATCATACCAATATGCTTGCAAGCTAATTCAATTATGCCAAACTAGTTCATTTAACCATTAGACTCCCAAGTTTCATTTAAAACCTAAAAGCATAGCCACCAAGGGCATTCCACGCCATAGTAATCCATTTATCCTTTAATGTAATGTAATGGGTACAAAAAAAAGTTAAATTTAGTGAATAACCATATTTAAAAACCAAGATTATAAAGTGGTTAAGGTTAATACCATTATCAGGATAAAATTTATCCAATTTAGGGAAACCCGTGTCCCCACTCCAACCATAAAGACAATGCACCTATTCAGTCCCAAAGACATTAATTAAAAGCATGAAATACACATTTAAACATGGGAAAAATAATTCAAGTAACAATCAATCAAAATCCCTCAACCCCATTTCAAACCCATTAATTAAATCACATGAATAATGATTAAATAAATGCCACAATGTAAAATTCATGTTAAGGATGAAGAAAATGCCTAAAATACATAAGAATTTAAAGAAAAATCAAAGCTTAGAGCTTGAATGATGAATTCTCTATGAAACCCTAATATCTATTGCGTAGGGAGTTAGAGGAAAAAGTGAGGTTTGATCTTTATAACTAAAGGGTAAAAGGGTCATCTAAGTGTTTTAAGTCATGGAAAAAAGTTTTTAGGAAGGAAAGGACCAAAGAGATCCTAATTAAAACATGCAGGAAAAGTCTAGGAATAGTCGTCATAACTTTGGTAATGACTCATGAGGTCTGACCACGAGTTGTGTCCTAGAGCCGTTACCCTAGAATTGACAACCTATTTCTTTGTTGTCATAAAAATGGGTTTCTTATAGATATGCTACAGAAATATAGAACTTTCGATGCTTAAAGTAAGGAAAATATGCAAGTTTCTGAGGTTGTTTTGTTAGATATTTTGTATTTTGGGTATGTTTTATAGGAAACTAGATTTTGGATGCTAAGTTTGTGAAAATAAGGAAAAAAGATGTTTTTGTCTACTTATGTGATCAATAATGGATGTTCATGACACTTTCCTGATTGTTTGTGACCAAAACATGTGCAAAAATTGAAGAAGAGATGAAAAATAACTTTCAACACTTCCTTAGTCAATATGCGGATAGCATGTAGTACGTGTGGACCGTTTATGGGCAAAGCATGTGTTAAAATTCCAAAATCCCGAGAGCAAACCTGCAGGAATTTTCGTTTTGAGTAGATATGATAACTACATGTGGCCAGCCTACAGGACGTATGTACCACATGCACCCAAGGCTAGGCTGCATATGGTGACCACATATAACCATAGACCTATTTTTCTCCTATTTAATTTGGGATTTGGTTTTACGATTTCCTTGTGTACTATAAATACACCTTATGTGTTTTTTAGTAGAAGTTACGCACTCTTGATACTTACAAATATATTTTGATTCTAAGATTCGATTTTGGTCTTTGAATTCTTTTGTATTGTTTTTGGTTGATTTATTAAGTTACTATTTTGGGTTTTTAGTTGTGATTATTTTGATTTCATTTTATGCTTTTAATCATGAATGTTGTTGATTACTTCATAAGCTTGAGCGGCTAGAAACCCTTGGCTAGGGTTGTGGAAACCTTAGTAGTTTGACAAAGTAGGGGAAGGGTTGTTGTTGTTCTGAACTGATACCCATGCTGGCATTGTATTATCTTCACTTTAATATTTATCTTAGCAATTTCAAACATTAGGATCCTACAATATGTAGTTTTGATGATAAGCAACTAACTTCGAGGGACCAGGTCCCTAGATGTGCATGGTAAAATACAGCTGGCACGCGTGTCTGCACAATTTTGTCCTTTTGTGTAACAAACTTACAAGTGTTTCTTGTATTGAATAGAACACCTAGTCCAATGAGATTTCATCCCTAATCATCACCTAACTATAAAAGAAAAAAGAGGTTTCTTCATCAAACAGTTTTCGTACAAATCTAAAGAGTGAAGAGAGGCAGCAAAAACTCCATTTCAAGATTGCTCAAGCATTGATCATGTTCTTATCTTTGTAGTATGCTTAAAGAGTGAGTTAGTGTTGTTGAGTGCTAATTTTTAAAAGAATTACTCATGCTATAAGAGTAATGTCTTACTTTATAGAGAATGCGTAGGTAGAGTTACTTAAGTTTGATATTGACTAGAGTTAATCAGTGTAGAGAGTCCTTGGCAGAGTTTCCAAGATGAGCTTGTAGTAGATTTATTACAAGCTAAAGGATCCTAGAGTTAGGCTGAAATTAAGTTTATAATCAAGAGTTTGATTATAGTGGATTTCATTGGTGCATGTAAGGGCAAGTTGTGGTTTTTTCCTCTCTTGAGCAAGAAGGTTTCCACGTTAAATCTTGTGCGTTGTTTATTCCTGCACTACCTTTAGTTTTCCTGCATTATATTATTTAATTGCCTGTGATTGATTTTGAGGGACCTGGTCTGTCACTATGTGGTGCAACCCCCAAGGGTTCAACAATTGGTATTTAAGCCGATTTGCTCCAAAAGGTTCATACCTAGAGTGTTTTGGTTATCATGGTTGCTCCACCAAACCTGGAAGAAGGGAAATCTACCACTAGACTACTTAGATTTAATGTATAGTACTATGGGTGGTTGAAATAAGGAAGCTTGACTTCATTATAGCTGAGGATAGTGAGCTAATAGACATTATTCTTGATGGTCCTCATGTACCTATAAGAGAAGTCAAAGAAGGAGATATTACTAAAATGGTTATCAAAAGCAGAAGGTAATTCAATAAACAAGACAGGAAAAGAATTGAGACGGACTACAAGGCAAAGAAATTACTTGTCTGTGGCATAGGCCAGCTGAATACAACAGGATTTCAGCTTGTGAAACAGCTGAGAAAATTTGGGACTACTTAAAGATAACTTATAAAGGAACACTGATATGAAGGATTCAGAAGTTGATATTCTGACCATTCAGTATTAAACCTTCACAAAGAAAGAAGGAGAAATAATTCCAGAGATGCATAAAGAAGGAGAAATAATTCCAGAGATGCATACCTGGTTTACTCTATCACTAATGAGTTGTACTGCTTAGGAGAAGTAATTCTTTTATATAAATAGGTAAGGAAGATTCTTGGGTTCTGCCAAAATCCTAGGAAATCAAAGTAGATGCTATTACTGAGGCAAGGAACATGAAAACCCTCTTTATGGATGAGCTTATTAGAAATTTAAAGACTCATAAACTCAAGAAACAACAAGAATAAAATAAGAAGGAAGGAAAGAGGGAACAATCATTGGCACTGAGGGCACTAAAATTAGACTCTGATGAAGAAGACACTGATGTTGCCTATTTGGTAAAAAGATTTAAGAGAGCTATAAAGAAATGTGACCAGTTTTAAAACAGTGGAAGTAGCAGTAAAAAGGGAGAATTATGGAGGTTTGTACAAATGTAGAAGTCCTGAGTACTTTATTAAGGATTTTCCAATGCACAAATTGGACTATTAGGAATATCTCAAGACTGGTGGTGAAAAAATAAAGAACAGGGACTAGGTCCTTATAAAATTAAGCAAAAAAATTGCAGCTGATTATGCAGTAAGGCGAGCTCTAACAATGTGGGGAGATTCCTCTAGTGAATCTGAGAAAGATAGGAAGTTGAAAGATGTTTCCATGCTAGAAGTGGAGGGTGAGAAAGTGACCTGAGATTCCTTATTTGTTTTTATGGAAAACATCAAAGATGAAGAAAATAAGATAACACTTTCTGACATTAAAGAAAACTTAGAGAATTACACCGCTAGAAAAATAAAAAAATCTTGTCAGTGTGTTGATTATTCAATGTGTAAAATGACTAATGAAAAAAATGCTCTAAAAATAAAGGTAGAAAGTTAAGAGCTTGAGTTGATAGCTCTAACCTCTAGATATCTGAAACTGAGGAACTGGTTGGAAAACTGAAATCTAAAAATTTAACCATTCATTAACTGGAGAAAGCTAATAGTTCCTGTGATAAAGAGAAAGATAATGCTTTAGAAGCGATGATAGAAAATCAGGAGCTGGAATTGATAGCTTTGAATCTCCAGATATCTGAATCTGAGCAACAGGTTGGTAAGCTTAAATTTGAAAATTTAAGCTTGGTGAGTCAACTGGAGAAAGTAGATACTTCTAAGAGTAAAAGGAAGAAAGATGCATCAAAGTTTTAGGTTGAGCATAGAGAAAAATTAGATTCCCAAAATCATCTTATATCTTTACTCCAAAAGAATAAGGATTTGGAGGGTACCTAGTCTGTCTGAAGGAAGAACTTAAAAAATCCCTATAATGGATGACATCCTCTCAGATCCTTTTTAACTTAACTATCAAGGTGATAATAATGGGAAGGGTCTTGGTTATCAAGAAGAAACCGAACTTTATGGGTCTCAAAGGAAGGTTGCCCATGATGCTAAGAACATGGTCCACAAGCCTCTATGTACTCATTATGGAACATATGGGCACGCAAAATAAAATTGTTGGAACTGGATTAGAGCTAGAATGAATGGTTTTGGATATATTCAGCAATGGAATACACATTTTATGGGTTTCAAACCTTAGAAAATTATGAAAAAGAACTCTCTACCTAGATAGACTAGTAAGGTTGATCACTCCATTGTCCTACTAATGGGAACTCATACTCAAGTGGGTTCCCAAATACTACAAGTGAACATGGTCTCAGGTATAAGGAAGAGAATAGTAGTTAGGAATGATTATTATAAATGAGTGATCGAAAATCTCAAAGTTTAAAAGCCTGGATGTATTCTCTCACTCAAGACACTTTAAATGGAAGTTTATTAGGTGAAATAATTGACTTCAAAGCATTTGATCCATGATAGAATATAGCTAAAAATCTCTATAACAAGAAGGAAACTGTGTGATTTGAAGAAAGAGGGTTGATAATGCTGAAGATGATGAGTAAAGGTTGAAAGATACATATTAGAATGGTAATGATGCAAAATAAAAGTCATTGATCCCAGCTCAAGACTCAGAATAATCATAAAGGGTCATGATAAAACTCTCAGGACCTGGTCTATAAGAAACTCATCTCAGATGAAGAAGCTTCAGCCTTGTGAATGAAGTCAAGTCTGAGACCTGGTCTTCAGTCCTATTTCCAGAACAAGTCATGGTATGATATGGTGTAATGAATCTAATAAGCTATAGTTGGGATTGATCAAATCAACCTGACTAACTAGATGGATTAGCTTCCTTTCTAAAATTTGGCTATGTTCATGAGGTAGGTATCCTTGGTAAATTAGGTGCATGTTGGTCTAAATCAGTACCATATCCTTGCAGGTATACACCCATGGGAGAAACTTTAGAGGTGGATAGATATGACAAGCACAAAGTTGAAGATTCACTCAAACTAGAGAGGGACCTGGTCCCATCTCTCAGGTTAGTATCATGTATGTGTAAATTTTATCTGTTTTGTCTAGAAAAAGTTGCGTCCTCCTTGTCCTTATGTCAAAAAAAGTTTTCCTACTCTAAAAGGGAAGGTAAGTCACCAAAAGTGTGAAATTGAGCATATCTTGTTCCCCCAAAAACCCTTCCTTGTGCTCATTATTAATTAAATCTAGTTGTACCCACTCCTTCTCTTATAAAAAAGAAAAATCCAAATCCCAAATAGCCCTTCTAAGAAAATGACCTTTTTGATGGATGCTGCTTTTCCATTTTCATGTCCTTTAAAGGATTCTGAGCTAAGCATTATGAAAAATCCCTTCCCAAACCTTCCTGAAAAATATCCTTCTTCTCCTACTCTTCCAAATCTTAATTCCTTCATCATTCAACCTGTTATGAATAATAATCCCTGAATCCTCAAAATTTTTATGATGATGTTGTGATGGATAAAACTAGGTTGCTAAAAACCTCATATTATTGTCAAATAGACTAGGAAAGAGCATAGTTAATCATAAGAAAATCAATGTCAGTAAAACACCAAAAATTATTTTTGTGCATTGGGGATAATATGTAGCTTTTAGTTGTAGGTGGGGCATACCATAGCCGCCATGGGTTTTTGTTGTCATGCCTCTTTTCGTGTCAACCACGGTATAATTGTAAAACTGGCATGTCTAGGTTAAAATTTGTGTCGTATTGTAATTTGTTTCATATTGTGATGTATTTTTATGTAATTAGGAGATTGTTAGGTATTTAGGGTAGTAGTCATGTTTTGATTGATTTTTCATACCCCTCAAAAAAATTTTGTTTTAAAACTGTGGGAATGTATATATGAGTGAACATTGTAGATCTTGTTATGGCAATAGGATTAGGGACATGATTATCACTTACTAACAATTGCATAAATTGGATAAGTAGTAGCTTTTAATATTGACTCTGTGCCATATGTGTGTGAGATACTACTTAGTTCCCTTTGTGTGTTGAATAAAGAACATGCCCGGTTAGTCTTGCCTAGGTTGTAGGATAGTCAGTTAGGAAAGGATTATAGTCTGTTTTTGAGTTCAGTCCACTTGTAGCCTAAATGACCTTCCCTATGTAAATTGTATCCCTTGATCCCTGTTTTGAGCTTTATAGCCTATTTTCTTATTTCACCTATTCACCTTCACATTTGGATTACAATAAACCAGTTTTGGCCTTGGTCCTCCTTGGACCTTGTGCACCTTAACTCAGGCAAAACACCTAAGTTAAGTGTGGAAATCATAGGGGTGCATAGTGTAAAGTGGGTATGTAGAAGGGTAATATAAGAGAAAAAGTTAGTAGGGATGGGTGTGGAAGAAAAATAAAAGAAAAAGAAAGGAAAAATTGTGAAAAAGGTGAAAAAGAAAGAATAAAAGACCACATCAAACCTGAATGTGCAATAAAGAATAAAAAGGAAGAAATAAGGGTGGAATAAAAAGAAACTTGGAAAATAAGTGAGACCCCAAGGTTAGTGTAGTGCCAAGGAGTCTTAGTCACTTGATATCCAAATGTACCATACCAGCCCTTCAAACCTACATTACAAGCCAAAAAAGTCCTATAGTGATCCTAACTTGACTGTCTGAATTCTAAGGTAAAGAGAATAAGGGCAAGCCTATGGTGTTTGATGCACATTGATTGGAACTTCTCTTCTGAGTATGAGTGTCTTTTGACTGTCCCTGTATTGACATACATTATTTCATGTGAGTGATTGGGACTTCTTTGTTGTGAGGGAACTTGAGTCATATTGCTAGCTATTTTCTTGTTTTAGGCAATGTAACTTGTACATATGCATGGTTATTTATTGCTAAAGTACTATCATACCTTGATTTCATTATGTCACATTATTGTGCTTCATGTTTACACACAGTTGATTTTAAAAAATTAAGATAGGAGGGGGTGTTATGATTTGAGGTTAAGGTGTTGATTGACGGCCTTGAATAGCTTAGATTCTCCTAGTTAAGCATCGCATCTTATTTGTTTTATTTTAGTATGTTTTGTTGCCTGAGGAAATGCAAATGTTCTAAGTTGAGGTTGTTGATGTCCTTTAATAATATGGAACTTTCGACACTTAAAATGAGAAAAAGAAGCAAGTTTTTGAGGTTGTTTGTTAGATATGATGCATTATGGGTAAGTTTTACAGGAAACAAGATTTTGTATGCTAAGTTTGTGAAATAGAGGAAAAGGTGTTTTTGTCTACTTATGTGATCAATAATGGATGTTTACTATACTTTTTGGATTGTTCGTGACCAAAACATGTGCAGGAATTGAAGAAGAGCTTAAAAAATAACTTCTGGCACTTGCTAAGTCAACATACAGACCGCATGTAGAACATGTGGACCGCGTGTGGCAAAGCATGTGTTAAAAGTCCAAAATTCCAAGAGCAGACCTACAAAAATTTTTGGTTTGAGCACATGCGGTCACTACATACACCTAGCCTGCAGGTCGCATGTACCACATGCGCCCAAAGCCAGGCTGCATGTGGTGACCACATATAGTCACCGACCCTTTTTTCTCCTATATCATTTGGGCTTTGGTTTAAAGGTTTTCTATTGTACTATAAATACCCCTTATGTGTTTTTAGTAGAAGTTACACATTCTTGATACTTACAATTACATTTTGATTTTGAGATTCAATTTTGGTCTTGGAATTCTCTTGTATTAATTTTGGTCGATTTATTCAGTTAAGATTTTAGGTTTTTACTTGTGATTATTGTGATTTTATCTTATGATTTAAATCATGAATGTTGTAGATTACTTCAAAAGCATGAGCGGCTAAAAACACTTAGCTAGGGTTATGGAAACCCTAGCAGATTGACGAAGTAGGGGAAGTGTTGTTGTTGTTTTGAACTGATATCCATGCATGCATTGTGTTATCTTTACATTAATAGTCATCTTGGCGGTTGTAAATGTTAGGATCCCACCTAGATTATTGCTACTTACTCCAAAAGAGGAGTAGTGACTAGGAAAAGATAATGACAATAGGAATTTGGAGTTTAACTGTTGATCCACGATACTAGGTTTTATCTAAGTAAGATGGTTAGATTTTGTCTAATAACTAAACTCAAAAGGTAATAGTTAACTATAATCAAGATAAAGGTTAGTAAGGAGACATTCTGAAACTCAAAAGGTAAAGGGTGAAATCCTTCTTCTCATCTAAAAGGATGTAGAAGGTACATAATTTATCGATTCTACATGCAAAGTATCGGGTTGGTTCAACAAAGCACGATAAGCCTACGGAGTTGAGAAGACAGGGGGAACACAATCCTAGTGTTCACCTAAAACTGATTACAACCGAAGTTGATATTTGCCACTTGTTCGATATTGCTACTCAAAACCCTTCATTTATTTTTTCAGTTCTGCCTGTTGATTACAATTGCTGAGATCCATGATTCCACGTACTCTATGGGATTTGACCCCAACCTTTGCTAGGTTACTATATTTAGCAGTGACCACATCATCTTTAGAATGGAGGTGTAGCTTGGGCGTCACCACTCATAACGACTCATTATCTGACGTAACAAGTTGTTATGTAGAATCGTGATTAGGGGCTGAACTCTTTGGTATCCTTCTGTTGTGAAAATGAGTCCCAATTAATGGCTCATTATGTCACACAAAGGGTTGTACCTTAGGCTTTTTATGTAGGAACAAAACCTAGTCTTCCTTATTGTCGTGGTAACGAGCCCTCCTAACGACTTGTTATGTTTGACAATGAGTCATCATAGGGTCGTTATCACTGGATGTTTTTCCATCGCTTCAGTAACTTGGCTAATTCAAATATTCATCTCTTGGAGGGTTTAAAGCCCAAGAACTTGGGGTGTTGCATTAGCCCCCCCCCCCCCCCTTCTTTGGATCATTTGTTACTGAATAAGAAGTTAGGGAACCGTTAGCACGATAAAAGAAAGAATGAAAATAGAATCCAAGGAAAAATTAAAAAGGCAACTAGAGGTAAATGAAATCTATACCTAAGCACTTTCATCGATCGTTGAAAGCAAGAATGGTACTTGGCTCTCATATCTTTCTCAGCTTTCCATGTGGCTTCCTCCATCTTTGGATTTCTCCAAAGAACCTTTGGCAAAGCTATATCCTTCATCTACAATCTATAAGCTTGCTTATCCAATATCTTAACTGGGACTTCTTCATAAGACAAAAAATACTTAACACCCACATCCTTAATGGGCACTATCAAAGAAGGGTCACCCATAAACCTTTTCAGCATAGACAAATGGAAAATGGGGTGAATCGAAGCCAAACTCCTGGTAAGTCTAATTCATAAGTAACATTCCAAATTTTTCTCACAATCTGATACGGAATAATGTAACGGGGGTTGAGCTTCCCCTTCTTTCCAAACTTATGACTCCTATCATAGGAGATACATTCAAGAACACCCAATCACTTACTTCAAACTCTAACTCGCTCTGCCTCATATCTAAATAAGTCTTTTGGCGAATTTGAGCAATCTTAAGTCTTTATTTAATAATTTTCACCTTCTTCATGGCTTGGTGAACCAAGTAAGATCCAAACAACCAAGTCTCACCCACCTCAAACCATCCAATAGGAGACCTGCACCTTCGACCATAAAGAGCCTCAAAAAGAGCCATTTGGATGCTGGAATGATAATAGTTGTTGTAAAAAAAACTCAATAAGGGGAAAATTGTCAATCCAACTACTTTTAAAACCAATCACACAGGCCCTTATCATATCCTCCAAACTCTAAATAGTTTGGTCCACTTTTCCATCTATTTGAGGATGGAAAGTGGTGCTAAGGTTTACCTGAGTACCCAAACCTTTTTGAATTAAATGCCAAAAGTGATAATAAAGTTGCGTACCTCAATCAAAAATGATGGAAATTGGTGCCCCATGCAGCTTTAGTATTTCCTGAATGAATAGCTTAGCATAATCCTCTCCTGAGTAGTTAGTCCTCACAGGTAAGAAGTGAGTAGACTTAGTCATCCTATCCACAATGACCCAAATAGAATTGTACTAATTGTGAGACCATGGAAACAAAATCCATATTAATCGTCTCCAACCTCAACAACAACAACAACAACAAACCCAGTGTCTTCCCACATAGTGAGGTCTGGGGAGGGTAAGATGTACGCAGTCCATACCTCTACCACTAAAGAAGTAAATCTCCAACCTCCACATGGGCAATTCTATCTCTTGAGACATGCCGCTAGGACTTAAATGTTCTACCTTCACTTTCTGACAAACCATATATTAGAAATAAAATTTGTCGCATCCCTTTTCATAATATTCCACCAGTAGATTTCCTTCAAGTCATGATGCATCTTAGCCAAACTCGGATGAACTGTATATCTAGACTCATGAGCCTTAGCCAAAATCCTTTCCCGTAGCCTATCTATATTAGGAACACACAACCTTTCTTAATACCTCAAGATTCCATCTCCCCCAATCTCAAAAGCCATAACCATTTGTTGACCGATGGGTCAAATTCTTAATCTGCATAAGTATAGGATCCAAATCTTGTTTCTCTTTCACCTCAGCACCAGGAGATGACTTAACCACTTTCTAAACAATTACTCCTCCATCCTCAAAGTCCAAAATATGAACTCCTAAGTTAACCAAACTGTGAGTATCCTTTACCAACCTTTTTTTCTCTACCTCAATATGAGATAATCTCCCTATGGAAAACCTTTTAAGAGAATCAACAACGATATTAGCTTTACTTGGATAGTAGTGTAAACTCATGTTGTAATCCGTAAGCAGTTCGATCCACCACCTATGCATGAGATTTAATTCCTTCTATATAAATACATACTGCAAGATCTTATGGTTTGAATAAATATCCACATGCACCCCATATAGATAATGACATCAAATCTTCAAAGCAAAAACCACAACCACCAACTCTAGGTCGTGAGTTAATTCCTCTCATGAAACCTAAGCTACCTAGAAGCATAAGCTACAACCTTGCCATGTTGCATTGAAATACAACCTAGTCCCACACTGGAGGCATCACAATACACAACAAACCCGCCAGTACCCTTGGGTAGGGTCAAAATAGGCGCAGAAGTCAACTTATACTTTAACTTCTAAAAACTACCTTAACAAGCATCGGACCGCAAAAACTTAACCTTTTTCCGAGTTAACTTTGTCAATGGAGAAACAATAGATGAGAAACTCTCCATAAATATCCTATAGTACCCATCCAAGCCCAAGAAGCTCTTAATATTAGTTGGAGTCATGGGTCTAGGACACTTATTAACTACTACAACTTCCTATGGATCCACCTTGATCCCTTCACTAAAACCAACATGCTCGAGAAAGGTCATAGCACTTAGCTTCAGAGGTGATTGGCATGATCCTTCTCACTTTTGGCGTACACCAAGATATTATCAATGAAGACTATAACAAACAAATCCAGAAATCGCTTGAACACCTGATTCATAAGATTTATAAAAGTAGACGAAGCATTAGTCAACCCAAATATCATAACCAAAAACTCATAATAGCCATACCGAGTTTGGAAAGAAGTCTTGTGATTATCATCCTCTTTAATTTTCAACTGGTGATAGCCTAAATGAAGATCAATCTTAGAGAAATATCTAACACCCTAAAGTAGATCAAAAAATGTCTATACATATATGAAGACACTCATCTTTCTTTTACACAAAAAGTGTAGGAGCACCCCACGGAGAAAACACTAGGTGAATGAAACCCTTATCAAGAAGATCCTGCAATTGCTTCTTTGGTTATTTTAGTTTAGTCAGGGCCATCATATATAGAGGAATAGAAATAGGATGAGTATTCGGTAGAAGATCAATCCCAAAATCTATTTCCCTATTGGGAGAAATTTCAGGAAGATCATCAAGGAAAATATCAGGAAACTAATTAATGACAGGGATAGATTACAAAGAGGTAATTTCAGAGTTAGAATCCTTTACCTAAACTAGATGATACAGACACCCTTTGGAAAAAAAATTCAGCTCTAAGATGAGAAATAAACCTCCTCTTGGGCACTAAGGAACTCTCCTCCTATTCTATCACTAGTTCATTAGAGAAATGGAAACTAACCATTTTGGTACTACAATCCATTTAAGCATAGCATGAATGAAGCCAATCCATCCCCAAGATAATATTTAAATCCATCATATCCATTTATATCAAATCTACCAATGTCTGTCTATGAAAGATAGACACCATACAACCCCTATAGATCTTTTTAGCAATGATAGACTCACCTACCAAAGAAGAAATAGAAAAAGGGTCAAAAATATTTTCAGGACCAAAACCAAAATGTAAATCCATGTATGGCGTAACATAAGATAGGGTGGAACCTGAATCAAGCAAATAGTAAACATCACAAGAGAAGATTTGTAACATACCAGTGACAATATCTGGGGATTTCTCAGATTCTTGATGAGTAGCAAGGCCATAGAGATGATTCCAGCCATTATCCGTACCTGATGTAACACCCTTAGGTGCAGGAGCCGAAGAAGTGTCAATCGATACCTTATTATCACCAGTGGAAACTTTAGTTATAGGATGAGTTCATTGTATATGACCAGGCTGACCATAATTGAAACACAAATTCCTTCCCTCTTCACAATATCCATGGTGAATCTGTCCCTGAGATTAGGCGGCTGACTGAGATCCACTAGCCTGAGATTGGGCACACTGTTCCTTAGGACCAATGCTAGCCTAGAAGCGACGATCACCTGAAGGCTTAGGATAAGGAGCACTAGCTGTCGAATAAGAATTTCCCCAATTCTTCTTCTTAGTACACTACCTACTATTTTTTCCATTGTTTTGTTAATTTACACCCAACTCTGAATATCAAAACTTCTTATTCTACCTCTTTCCTATCTTTACCAATTTTTTTTTCATCTTCTAAATATTGTATATAAACTACCAACTCAACATAGCAGTCGTACACTCTAACACCAAATCAAAATATAAATCAAAAGAAAACTTCCTCATTTTAGACCTTATATTAGACATCAATTTTGGAGCATAATAGGACAGCTGTTGAAACATCAAAGCATAATCCTTAACACTCATCTTACCCTGCTTCAAATTCACAAACTATTCTACCATAGCTTTTCTCAAGTCCCTAAAAAAGAAGTGATCAATAAAGGTACCTGAAAAGTCATCTCACACTGTTGGTTCAACATTATCACCCATCATTACTTCCCACTCCTCATACCATTTGTAACCCACATCTTTTAACTAATAGGTAGCAAACTCCATACCCTCTAAATTAGAAGCATACATAACTCAAAAAATCTTATCCATCTCATTAATAAACCCCTAAAGGTCCTCCTCAACCTTAGAGATTATAAAGGTTGGGGGATTTAACCCCATAAACTAGTTAACTCGAGTGACATCATATGAACTAACAATAGAATCAACATGATCAGACCGATGAAACTGTGATGCCACTAATTGAGCAAGCATATAAATAGACTAACAAAACTCTGTATTTGAGATATCCCCCAGAGGTGTTTAAGCAGGAGTATCACCAGTTTGGGAAGCTTAAGGAGGACTAGTATGGATTAATAGAACCCCACATAGAGTGGTACAGTCAAGAGAAATGACCCAAGATTGAGTTTTTACTCCATAAATAGGGTGAGTTCCCTTCACATCTTCCCTAGTTAGGTTAGAGGTTCTAGAAAAGATTCCATGACCCTCAAATCTGTGGGGAGGTATGATCCAAACTATGAGTAAACTATGAGTAAGAAGTTTTATAGCAACTAGACTATATAGCTCAAAATAGAACACAAGAAAGGGAAATATTCCTAAATGCCTTAGAACCTCCCCCTTATACGTATGGCGCATACACACTTATAAAAGGGACTCTACTCAACATGGCTTTGTGGATACCCAGTGACCCTAAACTGTACTCTGATACAAAGCTTGTCATGATCTAAATCAGGGTCTAGTTGTGATGGGTATATCAAGTCCACCATGGGCCAGAGAATACCCCCTAAGCCTAACCTTTAGAATACATAAATGTAAACTATTTGAAGTCAACCAAAATAGTAATAATAAAGATAAATAAACCAAGTGATAATTATAAAAATCAAAACATCATGAAGCCTCTAAACCAAGAATACCAAATTAAGTTAGGACATGCCCTCGACTATGGTAGAAAGGAATTCACAATTTTTAAAGTCTGAAAATAAACCTAATAAAATAATAAGGCTTTTCGAAAGATGGAGGCTCACCACTTTACAGTAAATCAATCGACGAACCATACCACCTAACTCTACATAGGAGTGACAAAAAAGTACTTTGAAACTATATCATGAAATAATGTAACAATTAAAGAAAGTCAGTGGGGCGAGCACTGGCATGTAACTCGAGGGAAAGGGATAAAATAGTGCACTTACCAAAGATTAGCAAAACACATAGCACAATATTTATATAAATATTTAGTATGCTAGGATAGGGACAAGGTCCATGAATATGAGAGTTTAGATTATTAACCTAAACTATACAGCTTGCTTTATCATAAAGGCACTCACGGGCTATATGGGTCTGACTCCTATTGCTAGAAAGGCCCCAGTGCGTATTAGCACACATACCAATAAAAATGATGAAAGGCTAAAGATACCAAGGTGATAGACATCCAAAATATAAAGTGTTCACTAATAAAATGGTCACATAGACCCCCACATTAGCAAATGTGGTTTTAAGTATTGGTCCCTCCCTTCATGGTGAGCTACACAATTCCCTTTAAGCCCAAATTTAAATATTTTACACATAACTCAACCATTAACCAAGGAGTCTTTATTAACGCATTTTCCAACATGGTATATTCACACCAATATACTTGCAAGCTAATTCAATTATGTCATACCAATACACTTAACCATTAGACTTCTAAGTTTCATTTAAACACCAAAACCATAGCCACCAAGGGCATTCCAAACCATTGTTATGAATTTATCCTTTAATATGAGTTCCAAAACAAGTTAAATTATATGAATAACCATATTTAAAATCAAGATTGTAAAGAGGGTAGAGGTTAATACCATTATCAAGACAAAATATATCCAATCTAGGAAAACCTATGTCCTTCATTCCAACCATTAAAACAATGCACCAATTCATTCCCAAAATTATCAATTAAAATCATGAAATACATATTTAAAAATAGGAAAAATAATTTAAGTAATAATCAATGAAAAACCCTCAACCCCATTTCAAACCCATTAATTAAATTGCATGAATAATGATTAAATAGATTCCACAATGTAAAATTCATGTTAAGAATGAGAAATATTCCTAAAATACCAAATAATTTGAAGAGAAATCAAAGCTTGGATCTTGAATGATGAATTCTCTATGAAACTCAGATATTTCTTGCCTAGGGAGTTAAAGAGGAAAAAGTAAGGTTTCTTGATAACTGAAAGGAAAAAGGGTCATCTAAGTGTTTTAAGTCATGGAAAAGAGCGTGAAGGGTGTAAAAGACCGAAAATACCATAATTAAATGTATAAGAAAGGTATGGAAACAGACATTACAGATTGGGTGACGACTCGTGAGATCTAACCATGAGTCATGGTCTAGAGTCATTACCCAAGGATTAATTACCTAGTCCTTCATTGTTATGAAAATGAGGTTCTCATTATGACTAATTATCTGACGTAACAAGTCATCATGTAGAATTGGGTTATTGGCTGAACTCTTGTGTGTTCTTCTGTTACGATAATGAGTCCCTCCTAACGACTCGTTGTGTTGCATAATGGATCGTAGCCTGGACTTTTTTTCAAGGGGCCAAAACTTGGGCTTCCTTATTATTGTGGTGACAAGTCCTCTTAATGACTCATTATGTTTGACAATGAGTCATTGTCAGGGCCATTATCACTAGCAGTTTTGACATCACTTTAGTAACTTGGCTAATTTAATATTTTATCTCTTAGAGGGTCTAGAGCCTAAGAACTTGAGGTGTTATACCTAGCTATCTCCATATTGCATTATCTTAAACTATAATGCTATGACAGTGACTCTAGTTATACCTAGGATAGATAAACTAGAGTGGGAGAGAGTGTATAAAGCCAAGTTAGTGAAAAACATATTATTTATCTGGGCTAGAAGGTTAGTGGGGATGGATGTTAAGTGTTTTTAGCTCACATCTTGGATGCGAGTGTGGAGTCCCCTTCTATTGAGTTAGTTTTAGTGGCTTCTGAATTCCAGGATGTGTTTTCTTCATTTACTAGGTATGCCTCCACATAGAGATATTGTTTTTTTTGTATTGATTTAGAGCTAGGTATTTTCTCTATATATTCCACCTATTGAATGGCTCTATCAGAGTTGAGGGAACTTAAAACTCATTTGCAGAAACTACATGACAAGGGATTTATTTATCCAAGTACTTCACTTTGGGGTGCTCTAGTCCTATTTGTTAAGAAGAAATATGGTAGTTTGGGGATGTGTGTTGATTATATATAACTGAATAAGGATACCATCAAGACCAAATATCTCTTTCCTAGCATAAATTATTTATTTGATCGGTTACAGGATGTGATGGTATTTTCTAAAATTGACTTGTGGTCGGGTTATCATTATTTGAAAATTAACTTAGAGGAATATTAAAGACAACTTTTTTGAACTTGTTATGGTCATTACGAGTTTTTGGTGATGTCCTCCATGCTAACTAATATGCATGTATCCTTTATGAGCATGATGAACATTATCTTTTAGCCATTCTTAGATTCTTTGTAATTATGTTTATTAATGACATTCTAGTTTACTCCAAGAGTAAGGAGGAGCACGCATGTCACCTTTGTATAGTGTAGAAGATTATAAGGGAGAAATTGCTATTTTCCAAATTCTTGAAAGTGAGTCCTAGTTATCTTCAGTTGCCTTTTTAGGGCATGTTGTTTCTAACAAGGGGGTAATAGTAGACCACCAGAAGATTGAGGTAGTTAATAATTGGAACCATCCTAGTTTAGTAATTGAGGTAAGGATATTTGTGGATCTTTCTAGTTATTATTGCAGGTTGTCAAGAACTTTGCATCCATTGCAATGCACTTGTCAAGGATGACCCAAAGTAAAGTGCCATTTGTTTTGTCAAATCAATGTGAGAAGATCTTCCAAAATATTGAGACATTCTTGACTAGAACTTCTCTCCTTTCTTTATCGATAGAAGGTAATGACATTATAGTATTTTGTGAAAAATTACTAATGGAATTGGGTGTTATGTTGATATAGGAAAGGAATGTCATTGCATATGCTTTGAGGCATTCAAAGACTTATGAGAAGAACTATCCAACCATGACTTAGAGTTGGCAGAGTTAGTGTTTGCATTAAAGATTTGGAGACACTATCTTTACAATGTCAAATGTGTGATCTTCGCTGATCATTATAGCTTATAGTGTGTGTTTACTCAGAGGGAATTTAATTTAAGGTAAAAAGGTGGATAGAGTTTTTGAAGGACTATGTTGTGACTATTCAGTACCCTACAGGTAAGACCAATATGGTGACAAATGTATTAAGCAAAATCATTGTAAATATAGGTAGTTTGTCATTCTTGAGAGTGTCCAGGCGACTTTTAGATAAAAAGTTTCTAACTCTAGTATATAAGAGCATGTAGGTTGGGGTTTCTGCTAGGGGGATTATGATGTGAAGTCAACATTCCTATATCATATTAAGGTCAAGAAATTTAAGAACATAAAGTTAAATGCACTCTAAAATAAAATGGTATATGGGAGGATGGTAGACACCCCTCTTGATGCGAGTAGGGTGTGGTGGTTTAAGAGAAGTTTATATGTTCCTCAAGTAGGTAATTTTATTCATGATATACTTTTATAGGGCTATGGTTCATGTTATTCTATTCATTTAGGTATGACCAAGATGTACCGTGACTTGAGACAACTTTATTAGTGGCCTAAACTAAAGATGGACATAGTGGATTATGTGGAAAAGTGTCACAATTATCAGTAGGTAAAGTATGAATATCAAAGTCTTGTGGGGTTACGTCAAAGGATGCCTATACCTATATGGAAAGGAGAACACATTGCTATGGGTTTTGTGATGGGCCTTTCTAAGACCTTGTGAAAATATGACTCCATTTGGGTGATAATGGATTGATTGATGAAATCATCTTACTTTCTTCTAGTTTGGGTAGACTACAACTCCCAAAATTTAGCAAAAATTTACATAAGAAAATAGTGAGATGTTATAGGATGCCCCTTACCATCATTTCTTATTTTAGGACAATTTACATGAGGAGTTGGGCACCAGGCTTACTTTTAGCATGGCTTTTTTTCCTCAAACTGATTGGTAGTCGAAGATGATGATTCAGGTGCCAGAGGATATGTTGAGAGGTTGTGTTATTGACTTTGATAGTTATTGGGACCAGTTTTTTCTATTGTGTGAGTTTTCATACAACAATAGCTATCACTTCAGCTGCGATATGGCACCATATGAGACACTCTGTGAAAGGAAGTATAGGTCACCTATTAGGTGGTTTGACACTAGAGATGTTAAACCTTTGGGCACTGACTTGGTGAGGGAGGCTCAAGAAAAAGTAAGGTACATTCAAACCAAGTTTTTGGCTGCTCAAAGTAGACAGAAGGAATATGTGTATTGTCATGGACTTCATTATGGGTGTGTTGCTTATGGTGTCTCTCATGAAGGGAGTTATGAAGTTTGATAAGAGGGGCAAGATCAGCCCTCGATACATTAGAACCTTTGAGATTCTTAAGTATGTAGGTCCAATTACGTATAGGTTGGCATTACCATCGGGGTTGTTAGGAGTTCATCTAGTATTTCACATTTTTATGCTCAAAAGGTATCATAGAGATTGAGATTATACCATTACATGGGACTCAATTATAATTGATAAGTATTTGACTTATGAAGAGGGATCGGTGTTAATTCTAGATTAGGATGTTTGGAAGTTGAGGAAAAAGGAAATCCATTCAATTAAGGTCCAAAGAAATCATCATCCGATTGAGAAAGCTACATGGGAACCAAGAAGTACATGTGGACAAGTACCCCTAATTGTTTGAGATATATGTACTCTTCCTTCTCTCCTCATTTTAGCCTTTTTTTCTTGCTTGATTGTTTGAGGATGAAAGATGGGTAAATTGGCATCTGTTGGAACAACCTTTTTTGTTGTTACATATAAGCCCCTCATTTAAAATTTCATGAAAAAATTTGTCTCGAATTTAAAGTTATAAAATTCAAGCTAGGCAAGTTTTGAATAAAATTGGAGAGAGGTACGTCTAGGGAAATTAGGGAATTAATTGGGTAAGTTTGGTGGTGCTTGATTTGATTTCTGCAAATATAAGATGATAAGAAACTCTTAGTATTTTATGAAATTGAATTTAGGTAAGTAGAACTCCCAAAATTGATCTTAACATAAAGGATATTGTTTGGGATGCCTTGGAATTAAGGTATGTTGTGAAAAAGAGGAATTCTAGGCGAAACCATGTTATCTGATTCCCTATGTCTCTATAGCAACATGCGCAAAAATGGGAAAATTTCTGCTATAGTGCTCAATCAACATTGCTATAGCGACATGTGTCGCAATAATGACGTATGTCGCTATAGCAGTGAAAATCACTGATTTATTTTTAAAATTCCCCAAAATGGTTTATTTTTCTATAACTCATTTTGGAGTAAGGTAGAGGTGATTTTGGGCAAAAATTATTAGCTAATCATCATTTTGTTTCATTAAGGTAAGGAATTTATCCCCATAAACAAGTAAATCAATAATCTAGCCTTAGAATTGCTAGTTTGCATAATTCAGGGAGGGTTAAGGGTTGGTTTTAATTGGTTTCTAATTCAAGATAGTAAATTGAGTATAAAATCAATGGGTTTGGCTTAATTATTGTTAATTTACCCTTGTATGCCATTAATTTACTAAATCATGCATGGAATTAGAAGTCTTAGATGAATTAAGGTAGAAAAGCCCTAGAATGGGGAGGGAATGATCATGAACATGGACTTAGGGATTGGATTTGAGTTATAATCCCCAATGTGGTAGGTCATTTCATTAATTATGTATTTGTATGCATTTTCTAGACTGAGATCAAGCAGAATTGAACGAAATGGCAAGGCTCCTGCTTAGTGGAGTTATGCATGCTTGGGTCAAGGTAAGTGAAGGTATTGTTGTTTAATCCAGTTTGTACTATATATTCATGTTCACTACTTCTTATTATGTCTTGTTAGTATATATTTTTTTGTGTGTTTAATTCAATGATTTTATCTTGTTTTATGATTTTGACCTACCTTATAGTTAATATGGGGGAATATTTCGGTGTCTGAACATTCTCTTGGCTTATAGGTGGAATAAGGTTGGTTGACACTTGTGCCTAGAGTTTTTGGTACATGCATGGAATTTGTCCCTTATGGTTCATAATTAGAGGGTGGATGTGATACATATAGCGTGTATGTACGAGGCTCAAGTGAGTTTGACGGTTCCATGAGTTAATTGGGGAATATATTTATATTTTGAGTTATTGCTTATCTTTTCTTAACTTACTTTGACTTAGCTTGCCTTACTTGATTTTTTTGAAAATGGTTTGAATTGAAAAACCTAAATTACTTAATTGATATTTATTTGATCGATATAGGTTAGAATGAGCATGTATTAACTTGTTGTACTGTGTTTTGGTTAAATGTTCATACTCTTATATTGGGTTGGCCAAATGATCCTACTATTACATTATTGTTCTTATGTGTTGTACTACACCTGCTCTTAACTTATTAAGTGCAGTGCATATTTCAGCGGCTCCTGTAAGACCACAGTTATGATTCTAGCTGTGATCCAGATTTCAAGGTTGAGTAGCATATTCAAGCTACCATGGAATATATCCTTTATGACATGGTCCTTGTGTGGACATTATGCACTTTTCTTTGGTTTCAGAGGTTGTATCCCCTCTTGATATTCTTAGTATGTTTTGGTACACTGACTTTCAAATTCTAGAGATGTTTTTAGTTTAGTATTTCTTACCATTTTTTCTTAGGTTGTTGGACTGGATAAACTTAAAACTATTAATGGAATAGTTTTGTTATTTTTTCTCTAAGTATTGGTTAATGCTTTCAGAGTTATTGGTTCTCCCATGGAAGAATGGGGTGGGTTCCATTCATATCTAATTGGGTAGTGACATCAAATTACTAGAAAATAAATGAAGCCTCGAATTATACAACAAGACCAAGTCATCTAGGGTAAATTTTGTTTGTTCAATCTTCTAATTATGGTACAATTCATCTCTTCTTCGTAGATCTTCCATATGTAGGAGAGGGAATTTATCCATTTCATTCAATTGCTCTATTCTAAATTTTTTTCCTTACTCCATTCTAGATTCAACCTCTTCAACGTCCACAATACCTTATTTTCAAGTTTGACAAGCAAATAGTATGTTTTTCATTCACAAGTTGATATAGGGAAGCACCAACAAGCGTCTTGAATGTTGTTCGGTAAGCCCATAATGCATCACCCTACTTCCTATCCCAGTCCATCTTATTGGTATTCACATTCTTCACCAATTTAAAGTTGATCGCGTGATTGGAGACCTTAACTTGCCCACTTGTCTAAGGATGGTAAGGCATTGCAACCTTACATTTCACACCATATTTCTCAAGAAATACTTTGAACAGACAATTGCAAAAGTGTGAGCCTCTATCACTAATGATATCCCTTAGTGTACCGAACATGGTGAATGGTTTTTTCTTAAGAAAGTTTTCACACTCTTCCCTTTGTTGTATGGAAGTGCAGTTGCCTCCACCCATTTTGAAACATAGTCGAAAGATACCAAAATATACTTCGTACAATGTAAGCTCACAAAGGGCCCATAAAGTCAATACCCCATATGTCAAATAGTTCAAGAACAAGAATAGTGGTCATTGGAAGACCTTGCCTTTGAGATGTTTCCCTACCTTTGACATTAGTCACAAACCACTGCATAATCATATGCATCCTTGTAAATGGTAGTCCAATAGTATCCGCATTGCAAGATCTTGTGCATAGTCTACCTACCACTATGATGACCCCTAATAGAGAATGAATGACACGATTCCAAGATACTCATTATATCAACCTCAGGAACACATCTTTAAATCACTCCATATGCAAAAAATTGAAACAAATATGGCTCATCCTAAAAAAAAGTTCCTCACATCATGAATAAACATCTTATGTTGCTGAAACAAAAGGTTCTCATGAAACACATCGCTCACTAAGTAATTTATAAAATTTGTAAACCATGGGATCAAATCTTGTGATGCAACCAACATTTGTTCATCCAAAAAAGTATTATCAATAACAAGTTCGTCTTTCATCTACAACATAGACTCCTCTTCAAGGTGTGAATAATGATATGTCACTTGATTTTTAGTTCCCTTTCGATCCTTAACCTCAAAGTCAAATTCTTACTTGTAGAAGTACCCATTGAATGAACCTCAACTTCACATCCTTCTTTTTCATAAGGTACCTAAGAGTTGTGTAATTAGTATGCACAATAACTTTTATACCAAGCAAATAAGATTAATGTTTAAATGCAAACACTACAGTAAACAACTCTTATTCAGTCATAGTGTAATTCTTCTAAGCGGGATTAGCATTTTTCAAGAATAATAGATGAGATGTAAGATATTTTCTCACCTTTACACTAGGACTACCCCTAGCACCGCGCCACTAGCATTACACATAACCTCAAAGGACCAACTCAGGAGACACAATAATAGGTGTTGAAATCAACTTCTTTTTCAGGCACACAAATCCTTTTAGAAATGCCTCATCAAATACAAATGTCACCTCTTTCTCCAACAATTTTCACAAAGAATTTGAAATTTTAGAGAAGTCCTAGATGAATTCTCTATAGAAACCTACATGCCCCAAAAAGATACAAATGCCCTTCATAGAAATTGATGGATGCAATTTTTCAATCAGCTCAATCTTTTGTCAACTTTAATCCCTTTTTTTTTTAAATCTTATGACCAAGAACTATTCCTTATTTAACCATGAATTGGCATATCTCCTAATTAAGGACTAATATACACTCTTCACATCTCTTCAGAACATTAGCTATATGTACTAAACAATCTTCCAGTGAATCACCAATAACCAAGAAGCCATACATGAATAACTCAATAGTATTCTTACCCACGTCTAAAAACATAGCCATCATGCAACATTGAAAAGTTGCAGGTGCATTATAGAAACCAAAAGCTATCCTTTTTAACTCTAAAGTTTCATATGGATAAGTAAAAGTGGTCTTATCTTGGTCTTAGGTAGCAATAGAAATCTAATTGTAACTTAAATAGCCATCACAAAAAAATACCATCATCTACCCGGAAAATGGTCTAATATATGATCCATGAAATGTATCAAACATGGTCTTCTTGGTCCATCCATTCAATTTCTAATAGTCTATGCAAATACGCCAAATAGTGATGGGCCTCGTAGGAATTAGGTCATTCTTTATTTTCGAAAACACAATGATTCCATCTTTATTTGGCACACATTTGACCAAGCTTACCTATTTATTATCTGCAATTGGATAACCACACTTGTATCCAATCACTTGATGATTTCCTTCTTCACCATCTCTTGTATATGCAGATTCAACCTCCATTGATACTCATACTAGGCACACAATATGGCTCAATTTGGATTTTATATGCATAAAATCCAGTAAAATCCCGATGATATTAGCAATGGACTATCCAATGGCCATTTTGAACCTCTTCAACACAAAGCCTTAACATTAAATCTACCAAAATAGCTACAATAATAACCGACAAATATTATTGGCACCCAAAAGACATATAAATATGGGATGAAAGAGCTATGATCTCCAAAAATGGAGGCTCCTAAATAAATGACCGAGCTAGTGGGGTCACTCTATTCTTCAAATCAAGGTCTAACTTTCTTGGTGCATAACTGTATGAACCCCTGCCTTCAAGTGCGCTAACCATCTCATCATAACCTTTTATATTATCACCCTCAAAATTCATAATGACTGTTGCAAGGGCCTCAACTCCAAGTATCTCTTCAATAAGAGCTACTAAGTCATCATCATCGATGGTATCTATCACATAGATCACACGAATAATCATTTGGATGCATTATGGAATGACACATATTAAAGGTTGTATATTTATTATTTCACTGAAATTTGATCTGCCTAGTCTCCAAATCAACCCAAGCATGTATAATCACAAGGAATGATCTCACAAAGATAATGGGAACCTCAAAATCAACCTTACAGTCAAGGATGACAAAATTAGTTAGAAAGATGAGGGATGTAACCCTTACTAAAACATCACATAAAATTCTCACTGACTTCTTAATAGTGTGATCCACCATGAAAAGTCTCATCAAAGTAGATTTGGGTGCCTCCAACCCCAACTACCTATAAACTGCTAGTGGCATCAAGTTAATGCTAGCACCCAGATCACATGAAACTTTTTTTAACAAAATTGAAAGATCTAATAGTGCATGGGATCGTGAAATCTCTAAGGTCTTCCTTATTCTGAACCAAATATTAGAGGTTATTGTACTATAATGGTGCATATTGTTAATGGGCTCATAACTCACCATCTTCTTATTATTCACCAAATTCATCATAAACTTCAAGTAACTTGGAATTTTTTTCAAGTGCCTCAACTAGAGTGATATTCACCATTAAATTCTTCGACATAAAAATAAACTTTTGGTACATTCCCTCTTTGGATTTCTTCTTTAGTTTTTGTGAAAAGGGGATAGAAGGTAATGGAAGGGGATTTAATACTTTTGGGACCTCCTTATTCTTCTATTTTTTTCTTTGGCCTCATGTTCATCAAATAAAATATTTTCAAATATATTCTCATCCATTGCAACGTCTTCAGATTCAACAACTTTCTCTTTATTTTTTACCACTGGTTCTACCTCATCACCAATAATCATGTGCATAGGCAGATCTATGGTTATCTTAACACTTCTAGTGGTGATATCCAAGTAATGACCATAATTTGTAGATTCTAGATGGTGTTGCTTGAAAGTGTACCTTGTTGATGTTGGTTCAATGCTACAGAAATCTGACCAAATTATTGCTTAAGATTTTTTATAGCGGTAGCATGTGATTCAAACTTTTGATTAATCCCTAATATATATATATATATATATATATATATATATATATATATTAATCTCTTTAAGGTAGTCTTCTATTTTCTCTACCCCATTCACAACCTTCACAAGTATGTCTTCTATCTTTGAATTGCTTGAACTAGTTTGACGGTTACTAGGTGGAATGTAAAGGTCACCCTTATCCTTGTAGTCATATTTTCTCATTTAATCACCATCTCTATCCCTACTTCTATCTTTACATCTATACTTTTTATAATCTATTTTTGCATTCATAGTAGTTTCGACCTTCATTCCCTTATCAAGAGTTCCAATTGTCTTGGTTAGACCATTGGCCCTTGGCCCTTGGCTTGAAAAATTTCTATATCTCTTTCAAGATATTTTGCCTCTTATTCTAAATTCAAATATTCATACCAAGGGACCTTACCTCACGCACCAATCGTATTTCCCTTTTCCACTCCTACTATGGAAAATTATTTTGTAAGCAACATAATCTCAGTCCTCATGAGAAACCTCTTAAGATACTATCTCATCTAATGCTCACAACTCTACAGATGATCCATTGCATAAGTGACTGTATGTATGTCCACACCTTGTGCATTCCATCCTTGATTTTCTTTATGATTTGATCTAGGATCTCAGAAGCATGCTCTCAGCAAAGACTCATAAATTCCACATCATTGATAGTTTCTACTAAACCTTGGTATTTGAGTTCAAGGCTCTGTAGAAGATCTCAAGCAAATTTCTTCCAGTCATCCTGTGATTTAGAATATTTTGTAGCTTCTTTTTTAACCTCAACCAAGTCTCATATAGTGACGCCTAATGTAACTGCCTGAAATGGGAAATCTAATGCTTCAACTACAATATTTTATAAGGTAGAAAAAATTGGTCCAAGAATAGAGTCCTTAACTAATTCCAAGTAATGATAGATCCATGTGTTAGTTCATCCAACCATAATGTACCCTCTCTCATTAGAGATAAAGGAGACAACTCAGTCTAATCATCTCTTGACTTACTCTAGAAAGATTATATAAAGTGCAAATCCCATAAAGTTCATAATATGCATATTCACATCATCAGTAGGTAGACCTATGAATACCCCTTCAGGGTTTGGCAAGTAGGTCATAACATTAATAATGTCAAACATAGTCCCGAGATGCAATTCTAGTGGGATGCTAGCACCAATCTCATTTGGTTATAAAAATTCCAAGTCTTCTTCTGGATCTTCATAGTGAAGGAGATATTGTTGTAGAGGTTGTTGCCCCCTATTCCTTCTCTGACCGTCCCTCTTATCAAGTGCTGGTAGACGATTTGCATTATCTTATCTAGACCTTTTTTCCTTTGTTGTCTGACTAGAAATTTCTTTCCTAGCATTGTTCTTTTTCATCAATGGAATAGTACTTGTTCCACAATTATCCGACCATCATGCTGATATGGTGGCTGATTTAAGATTACCTTATCATGAACCCCCTCGAGCAGGGCTCCTTAATTATAAACTCATTTATTCACTATTCTTTAATTTGTCTCGTAGTTCTCTCAAGGTTTGCATCAAGTGGGATTAAGGGATTGCCTTGACTCCGGGTATTGGGCATATACCAATGTATGCCTTGAAAATAATGAAAAGTAGAATCAAGAAACAACAACCAATAACCCCAAACAAACACAATCAAATCAATTCCATAACAGTATTCCCAAGCATGGCACCAAAATATAATGTCACCAAAATTACATCTTACAATGATATATAAAGTGGTCGTTGTCAAAAGCTTGGTTGGATTGGATCCTATAGAGAATAGGCTGAAATATCAGTCAATATGTAGTCAAGGAAATCAATAAAAATCTCTAATAAAAGAGGGGATTGTGTAAGTAATTAAGTAAGTAGTAACGACTGTTGATTTGTTCGATTTGTAAACAATATAACAGATGCTCTAGGACTATGTTCCCCATCACTTCATAACTCCATAGGTTGTTCTTACTAGAAATCCATTCTAATGTGTTGCATATAAAATCTAACAAAATAAGTTCATCTAAATGTCTCTCAACCTCTATTAGGTAATATCATTTTTCTCCTCTCGATGTCCAAGTGTTGTAATTCTAACCCTTTTTCTTGATCTTAAATTAAGTCTCTCTTCTGCGGATCAAGTTATTAAATGAAGGTTGATAGCTTTTAATCTCTGTTGTTATTTTCTTTTACTAATCTATACTTCTTTCTCAAGAAAATCTAGAATTTGAGCAAGTTCTAATATTGCATACCCGTTAGAAAGCAATCATAACAAAGAAAATACCAATATATGCATGCACGCTGGTCTAGAATTACCACGCACTTAGTCTGCTTCGTTAATTCATCATGTTTCCCACAATCATAGTGGTGGTGTTTATCTACTCATAATTTTATGGACATAAGAATAAATCTAATAAAAAATATAATCATGATCTTCCAATAATGAGAAAAGAAACTCTAAGATCTCACTTTGAATAAAAACCCTAAAATTCAATATTTGTGATAGACCAAGAATATGCATTGGAACCTTACAATATTATAATAAAACATAGGCTGATACAAAATAACAAATAAGAGTATTTATATACAAAAATAAATCCTATCCTAAACATAGAAGGATTCTTGTGTTGGTTAGATCAAATGAATGGAAGGTACGATGTGGTTTAATTCCACGATCTCCCTTGGTGCATGCGGTTCGCTCATAGACTTGGTCGTCTTCAGATATTCTTTAGTACGATCCTTAGTACGAATCTATAGCTTCTAGGTACGATAATGCTTTTCTCTCGTCTGGTCTTCCTACACTTTAAACTTCTGAAAGCTACAAATTTGGACTTCCTTCCCATGACACGTTGGTATGAATGTGACTTCACTATATGATCATAGAAAGTCATCATCTGATCCCCTTTGACTTAACACCTACAGAACTATTTCAAACACTCATCCTACAATCAAAACATATGTTCATATGATCAGTGTACGAATATGGAAAGCTTGTGTCTAACCATCTCCTGCGAATTATCCTCTGCTTGTTCCTATGATGCCTAGGTACGGTCATAGTTAGGTTCCACTGTTCATCACATGAATTCTTTAGTTGCCTTATTTTTTCAAAATCCAACATTCTTCTCTTTCGAACACATTTGACCAACAAACACCCAAAAACAAATTATACCCATATATGAATACTCTCGTACTTACAAATATTTACCATTTTATGTGTCGAAAGTACCGCATCAGGAATCCCCAAATGGTATATAACTTTAGGGAATAATATCAAGGGGCATACTTGTTGGCAAAGAAAGTGTAACATCCTAAGCAAATCTCACATCGAGAAAACATGAGTTGTGACAAATATACTATTAAAGTCACTTCTCTTGAAACTTTGAATGATAGTGGGACAAACCTGAGTGAGAACATTGAGTCCTTGATACTTTGATTGGATAGTGGTTACCCATGGTTTCATAATATACTGTATTATATGGTATTGTACTACATTGTAAATATCATGTTTGGATACACTATATCATTTATTGTTGTTTGATAATATTTTTATTGTTTGGTTTGACTGTATCATATTATATCATAACTGGTAAGTTTTCTAAAATATTCTAAATTATTATAAATGTTAAATTTATTAATAATTGATAATAAAATAATTAAGACAATTTTGTTGCTGCTAATTTGTCACAAGTATGCCTTGTAAATCTATTAAGTTACTAAATTCGTACAAATTCTAATAAAACTAGTTTTTTATTGAAATAGGTAAAAACAAATATAATCAGATTCTTTTTTAAGAGTAATAAAGACAATTGAACACAAAAGATGTATTGGTGTAGGATATTTGATGGAACGTAAGGGGGTTACACCACACTATGAGGACCAGGTCCCTTAGAGTCGGACATAGGCAATAAAATAGTAAAACACTGAGAAACTAAAACCTCACAAGAAAGTAAAAAACGCAGTGATTTAACGTAGAAACCCTCTTAGTCAAGGAGGAAAAACCATGACTTGCCCTCATACTATAATCAAACTTTTGATTAAAGACTCCAATAAACCTAACTCTATGCTCCACCAGTTTTCAATAACTCTATTGCAAACCTACCTTGACAACTCTGCCAAGAACATACCTCAATACTGATTAACTCTAACCAATATTGAACTCAGGTAACTTTACCTAAGCACTCTCAAGAACAAAAGGAAAAGCATTACTCTTATAACATGAGTAATTTGATTACAAGCTCAAGACTCTACTCAAGAACACTCACTCTTTCAGTACATACATAAGTCAAGAACTTGAGCAATGTTGCAAAATTGAGTTTTTGCCTCTTTTCCCTTTCTATATTCTGATCTTGCAAGAACTCACCAATTGAGAAGCATTCTTTTCCATTTTCTGTGGAATAATAATTATGATAGAAACTTTATTGGGCCAAATGTCTTGATGGGTACAAGCTCACCTGCGTAGTTTGTTACACTAGAAGACAAAATTATGCAGGACAGTGACAGTTGTACTGGATTTATGAAGACCCAGGGACCTGGTCCCTTGTTGTCAGCTGAACATCATCAAAATAGGATATAGAAATTTTCCCCTTTTTTGATGATGACAAACCAACCACAGACTTTGAGTATCAATGTTCATTTATCACATTTAATCAGAGTGATCAACACTAATATCGATGAATGTTCTCCCTATCACTATGCACCTTGCGTCTCCTTGTAAATATATATCATGTATCTTAGGGGCCTGGTTCCTTATTATTAATAGACATCAAAAACTCAACTTATTCACTTTTTTTCAATGTTCCCCCTATCAATATACTTGCATTCAATTTTTATTCAGTTCATTATTCTACCTTTCACAATAGCTCCCCCTATCAATCTTCCTTCATTCTTCACAATCATTCTTCCCCTTGTCAATAGGTCGTTCAACATATCTGTATTTCAATATCTAGTACTTGGTCCCTAACACACCATACAACATACACACCTGGTCCCTAACACATTTAGTATTCCCTCTTTTGTCATCATTGAAAAGTGATAACGGTAAACCAAGAGTAAAATAAGCATACGTTAGTTAGCTCGTGGCCAGTCGGATAACACTATTATGTAGAAGGCTTTAAAGAAGAAACAGATGGGATATACAAACAGAGGATATTGTTAAGTAAAATTAGTACCGGTACAGCCATACCTAAATAACCATAAAACAATTATCTTCAAAAGGCAAAATAGAAGTAAGAACTTAAAACTAACACAGTGACACAAGAATGATTAGACTTAGGTAGAGGGGAGTTTAGGGGAGAAGGACTTGATTAATATCTCCTATCTAAAACTCTCTGCAGCATGAGCATTTAGAAATTGCTTAGTGAGTTCTTTAACTTCGACATTCAGGCCTTGAACCTCCTAAGTGAGTTCTGCAACCTTGATTTGGAGCTCAATATTTTCTACCGCAAGTTTCTCTATGGCCCAAGTCCCTTTGAGGATAATTTTTTATTTTGCATCTTTAAGTGCACTATCTTAGCAACCTTAGCAGCCAAATTAATTCTTATCTCCTCTATTTCCTTAATTAGATTCTCCTGAGAAGCCAATATCTCTGGCAATTGGGACACAGTTCTTACTTTTCCTTTTATGCACTCATTTTCCACCAATGTTGCCAGATTAAACTTTTATTTGACTGTTCTAGGAGTCATTTTGGTCCCAATCACTCTAAAGTGATCAAATACTTTATTCAAAAAGTACCCATAAGGCACCCTATGTTTTTTTTCCTTCTCACAGGTCACCTGATTTATATGATCTATCATAAGAGAAGGCAAACTTATTAACTCGAATTTGCTCAAACACTCTATTAAAAATATATCAACAGTAGAAGCAATGGTTCTTTTCCCTGACTTGGGTAAATAACCTTATTCACAAATTGAAACACTAATTGGAACTTACTTATGAGAAATTCCGTCTTAACACCAGCTATTGAAGTCCCTCCAACCTTTGAGGCTTCAATCATGAACTCAGTTGAGGGTTGTTGTTTCCCAACAATCCTCACACCCATTATAGAAACATCTAGAATTTTTTCCAATGCCTCTTTATCCAATTTTATTTCTTTTCTTATACCTGCGCAGTTAGATATAACCCATCTTCCAAGAAATCTATTATATAATAAAACTCTCTAACTTCATTTTCAAAAACCATGGGAGTTGGTTCCTCTAGGAGGTGTAACCATCCTTGGTGTTTGATATGTTCTACGAACTCCACCATGCCAGGTTTCTCATAAATCTTGGGATCAAACATTCTACCAGACAGTACTTTTTGGGTTTTCAAGATTGTATTTCTTGCTTCTCTAGATGCTGACTTCATTTATTCCTCATTTCTTATTCCTTTGGAATCACTACTTGGTTCCTCTTCAACAACCCTTCTCTTTTTGGGACCGATTCCCTCAGAGACTTTCTTCTTCTTAATAATAATTTATTTTTTTTCATTCCTGCAAGGCTACAAGAGTTTGAACTAGAGGACCTAGTCCTTCCAGCAACATAAACATCTTTTCTTATATCAGTTGCAGTAGCAATATCAGGATCAATGTCCTCACCCTCTCAAACCTCTACAACTTCAACATTATTCTTCTCCTCCACTACAACAGCTTTTTTAATTCTTCTTCTCTTTGTGGTCGAAGACTTGCTTGCCTTTATTGCATCCATTAACAGTTTCTTTTTAGATCCTCTAATAGAATAGGATCTAGAGAATTTTACACCATAGTCAATCACTTTCTCCTTGCCTTTACTGTGTCTTTGGTTTTTCATAGACCACCTCAGAGGTGGTTCATCCTCATCTTTCTCATTTGGAGGTAGCCTAATTTCTCCATCCTTTGTCACATAATTCTTTTCACCTATTATTTGCTCTTCTGCACTAACAGAGCTTTCCTTGGGTTCAATGCAAGCAGAGGAAAAATTTAAGCTACCCAGTCTACTACTGGAAAGATCAGACCTCTTTAAAGTTATTTATTCATCACTCAATTGAGCAAAAAAAGGATTTAAATTTGAGTGATTAGGGGAACAAGTTCTTGTAAGGTTTTTGTGACTTTAGACTTTTTTGGTTCTTCAAAAAAATAGGGATTTGAGAATCTTCAGGTAATTTTTGTTCTTTTGAGAAAAGAGGAACTTAGGATTAAGACACTTGTTATTCAATCGGTGAACCAAAACCCTGATCTAAATCTTCCTCTATGGCTGACTCAGTAAGGTTTTCAATAGAAGCTAAAGTTTCGACAAGAACAGGTACACTTAGGGGTTCTGGAATTTTTGGAGAGAATTCAGTGGGTGAAGTTAGCACAGGTTTTTGTTAAGAACTTAAGATGACTTCTTCTATGGTTTTGGGTGTTAAATGATCAAAGAGTTTGGTTTAGGACTATTCGGATTGATTTTATGGGGCTTTATTGACTTCTGGGTTGTTAATAAGAGTAGAGAAAGTTGGAATGTCTGCTATTTCAACTTTTTTGAGTAAGAGAGAGAATGGGACCAATTTGATATAGAGGTGGTGGATGTTTGAGAAAGATGAATTAAATTTCTTTGGAGAAGAATGAAATAAAAAGGGTTTGATTTTGTAATCAAGGGATGTGACCGTTTGAAATTTAAAAGGTGTTTTTTTAAAATGATGTATCTGACTATAATAGGTGTGAATCTTCACATTGCTATGAATTGATAGATTTTGCTCAGATATGGAAAGACACGTGGCTTTGTAGATAAAAAATTTATGATTTTTAAAGAACACTAGTTTGATACTAACCTGAGAGATAGGACTAGGCCCCTCTCTTTCTTGAGTGAATTCTTCATTTGTGTCTGCCTCAACTATTTTCCCTCAAAACTGTTCCCATGGGTGTATCCCTGAAAAGGTATGGTACTGAGTTAGACCAATATGAACCTACTTTACCAAGGATACCTGCCTCCTGTTCATAGCCAATTTTAGGAAGAGAAACCGCTTCATTTAGCAGGTCGGGTTAATTTGATCAATCCCAGCTTTAACTTATTTGTTTCAATACACCATTTTATTTTGAAATTGTTCTGTCAATAGGTTTGAGGACCAGGTCTCAGACTTAACATCCTTTAAATTTTCAAGGTTCCTTTTGCATTGCATTGAACCAGTCAGCATTTTCAGAACCTATTTCACATTTTTTTAGCTTACTTTGGGATAAGAATGCTGAGAAAACCATGAAATTTCTGACTTAAGCTCTTGTTTGGACTCTAGTCTCCAAAGGTGAAGTTAAAACGTAATGAGGGTGAGAATATATGTGCCTCCAGTTTAACCTTTTAAGATAAGTTTCACTGGGACCAGTTCCCTAAATATTTTGTCTAGACCCTTCTTGTAGTTTTTCAACTAGAGTTGGGGTTTGTGACTCAGATCTTGGATCACCATCACTTTTAGCATTCCCTTCTACATTAATTTTTCCTTGACCGTCATCTTCATCAATATCATCCCTTTGAATAGAAATAAGTTTTTCAAGGTCAGAATCTTCCTCATCACCTAGATTCACTTGCTTTCATAACCCATCAAAGATCATATTCACACTTTCTTTAACACACAGATTTCTTTTTTGTTTAAAACTCTATATTCTTAGCTTGATGAGGCATAACCCACAAGTACAGCGTCATTTGAGTTTGTTGGGCAAAAAAAATAACCAGAGCCTCATAGATTTCATACTTATTTCTCATGAATATTTTCCAAGTGAACCTGGAGAAGTCATCCACACTGACAACACATTCTTCTTTTCTTCTCTATGTTGGACTTATTGTCTGGAAATTTTAGTTTTGGCATACCACGGACTAGGTCCTTTGAAATCAACTATTTCAGCATGTCCCAATATATTTTTGATCTTCTTAACTTTGAGAATAAATCTTACAACTTCAACTTGACACAGTACTTCCATCAGATAAGAATTTAACCTCATCGTTTTTTCCAAATAAGACATCTCTAACTTAAAGTTTCTTAAGAGAGAGAATACAGTCAGACATTCTAGTCATATGTTTTGAAATAAACTAGTTCTGGATGCAATCCCTTTCTCCCACCTACAAGGGGAACCCATTTGAGTTTGAGTTCCCAGTAGGAAGACAAAGGTCTGATCAACTCTTTCTTATCCCATCTAGGTAATACGAGCTTCTTCATATTATTCAAAGGTTTGGAACCCTTAGGATAGGTGTTCTCTTGATGGATATATTTAACACTGCTCATTTTAGCTCTAATCCAACTTTGACAGTTTTCCTTTATGTGCCCATTTTCCACAATGAGTACATAAAGGCTTGTGAACTTTGTTTTTAACAACTTGACCAACCTTGCCTTAAGACCCAAGGGACTGGTTTTTGTACTGATATCCAAGACCTTTACCATTATTCACTCCTTGACTAGTTAAATTAGAAAGGATATGTAAGGATGTGGTCCATTATAGAGATTTATTAAGTTCTTCTCTCAGATAGACCAGGTCCTTTTCTAACTCTTCAATCTTATAGAGTTGAGTCATGAGATGCTTTTGAGAATCCCTCAATTTTTATTCAAGCTCAATCTGAATACTTAAGCTTTTTTCTTCCTATTGTCATCGGTATTATTTACTTTCTTCAGTTGTCTTACCAAACTCAGATTTTTAGATTTCAACTTATCAAACTATTCCTCAATTTTAGATGCCTATAGAGTTCAAGCAATTAATTCAAGCTCCTGATTCTGTACTTTATCTTCTAAATCATTTTTCTTATCTCTATCATCAATATCATTCCCTTTCTCTAGTTGATTCACTAGACTCGAATTTTTAGATTTCAACTTAGTAACCTGTTCCTCAGTTTCAAAGATCTGGAGAGTGAAAGCAATTAATTTAAGCTCCTAATTCTCTACCTTTTATTATAGAGCATTTTTCTCAGCAGTCAGTTCACACATAGAATCAATCAATACATTAGCAAGATTTTTTATCTTTCTAGCATAATACTTTTCCAAGTTTTCTTTAACATCAAAAAGATTTACCTCATTTTCTTCTTCATATTTAGTGTTTACCAGAGATCAAATAAAGAATCAAAAGTCACTATCTTTTACTCCAGTGCTAACATAGAAACGTATTCATGTTTTCCATCTTTCTTAGATTCACTGGAAGAATCCGTCCGGACAACAAAGGCCTACCTAACTAAAAAATCAGTTGTAGCCTTTCTTCTTGATTTTATGAGGACCTGGTCCCTGTTCTTTCCTTTGTCACCTCCAGTAATGAAATATTCTTGATAGTCCATTTTTTCAATAGACATTCCTTAATGAAATGATCCAGACTTCTATATTTGTGAAAGATCTTCACAATGCCTCCCATTTTGCTGCTAGTTCCTCTTCTTTGAAACTGGACAATTTTATTCACTACTATAAGAATTCTTTTCACCAAATAGGCAATATTTGTGTCTTTTTTACTTAAATCAGACTTTGTAGCCTTCAAAGCCTGAGATTTTCTCTTTTTGCTTTCTTTTTGTTTTGTCTTTGTTTCTTCTTGAGCTTGTGAGACTTCAAATTATCAATAAGTTCATCCATTTTGAAAGTTTTAAGGTTTTTTGTCTCGATGATAGCGTCCACTTTGCCTTCCCAGGATATAGCAAGAACCCTCAAAATTTTTCTCACCTGTTTGTACAAAGGAATTACTTCTCCTAAGCAGTGCAACTCATTGGTGATTAAAGTGAATCTTGTATGCATCTCTTGGATAGTTTCTCCTTCTTTCATGGTGAAGGTTTTATACCGAGTAGTCAGCATATCAACTTTTAAATCTTTTACATCAGTGGTTCCTTCATAAGAAGTCTTCAAGCAGTCCCAAATTTCTTTAGAATTTTCACATTTAGAAATTTTGTTGTATTCATCAGGTCCTATGCCACAAACTAGAATTTTCTTGGCTTTACAATTCTTCTCAACTTTCTTTCCATCTTCATCATCATACTCTCTTCTACTTTTAATAACCATTCTAGTTATACCTTCTTCTTTGACCTCTCTAACTGGCACATGACGACCATCCAATATCATATCCATTATCTCATTGTCCTCATCCATAATAAATTCATAGATCCTTGTTTTACACCACCCATTGAACTACCCATTAAATATAGGTGGTCTAGTGGTAGATTGCCCTTCTTCCAGATTAGGTGGAGTAGCCATGATAACCAAATCACTCTAGGTGTTAACCTTTTAGAGTGTTCTGGCTCTAATACCAATTGATTGAATGTAAGGGGGTTGCACCACACTATGAGGGACCAGGTCCCTTAGAGTCAGACACAAGCAATAAAATAGTAAAGCACTGAGAAACTAAAAACCTTAAAGAAAAGTAAAGAACACAATGATTTAACATGGAAACCTCCTTGCTCAAGGGAGGAAAAACCACGACGTGCCCTCACAAGTGCTCAATAATCCACTATAATCAAACTCTTAATTACACTCCAATGAACCTAACTCTAGGCTCTACCAGTTTGTAATAACTCTATTACAAGCCTACCTTGTAAACTCTGCCAAGAACGCACCTTAATACTGATTAACTCTAACCAATATTGAACTCAGTTAACTCTACCTAATCACTCTTAAGAACATAAGTAAAAGCATTACTCTTATAATATGAGTAATTCAATTACAAACTCAAGGCTCTACTCAAGAACACTCACTCTTTCAATACATACATAAGTCAAGAACTCAAGCAATATTGTAAAATTGAGTTTTTGCCTCTTTTCTCTTTCTAAATTCTGATCTTGCAAAAACTCACCAATTGAGAAGCATTCTTTTTCTTTTATAGTGGAATAATAATTAAGGTAGAAATTTGATTGGGCTAGGTGTCTTAATAGGTACAAGCTCACCTGCATAGTTTATTACACTAGAAGAAAAACTATACAAGATAGTGACAGCTGTACTAGATTCATGAAGACCTAGGGACCTGGTCCCTTGTTGTCAACTACTTACCATTAAGACAAGATATAGCAATTTGAAGACCCAGGGACCTGGTTCCTTGTTGTTAGCAAATGATCATCAAAATAAGATATTGCAATATTTGAGATAGATTTAAATAATATAGGATAAAGGTACATATAATTATATAATATTAAGTAAGGGCATCATAGAAAGAGAAATTAGGTAACAATGGGATACCACTAGATTACTGGTTACATAAATTGAGGTTTTTCAGGGTTACCTATAATAGAACAAACCATACCATATATTTTAAGTAATAATTAAAAAAAATATGATACTCTTAGTAATAATACAACATTATACTATAGGTAACCACTACCCAAACAAAACGTTGGAAGGGGTTTATGCAACACTCTAGGCAAATTCCACATTAAGAAAATATGGGATCTGACAAATATGGTATCTTAGCCACTCCATATGCAACCCTATAAATATATTGGGACAAAGCTCTGTGAGAACATTGAGTCCTTAAAGACGAGTGTATGTAAAACCCTAGTCAATCTCTTATCGATAAAATAAGAGAGAGATTTCCAGTATATAAGAAAGCAAGTCTCAAAGCCTTTGATGCATTTTAAACGCATGCGACCCTAGAACCAAAATGGAAAATATCACTCGTGGGGCTGGCAATGAGAAGAAGGTGATAAACTACAACATAATAAATTAAAGATTTGAAAAATTTCTATACTACCCCCATAAACTCCTAGCTAACTTCATAATCATTCATCACATGTATAAGGTCCCAAAAGTAATTATTTTAAACCATAATTAAGTGTCATGACCATTCACCTTCTATGTAAATATTTTTTATGCAATTATGGTCAAAGGAAGCACTTAGAGAAAAGTTGAGTTGAGAACATTTATATCCATTGAGTTTTAGTATTCGAGCCTACAAGGGTCAACTTTAAATGAGAATAACTTCTAGAATATAAAGAATTTTGGATCTCAAGACCTAAAATGATAAATATATTTGAGTCTTCTTTCCAATGCATCCGATTTTACCTTAATTCAATTTTGGAGTGGAAAGTTACGCTTATTTTACCTGGGAGTCGTTATCTGCTAGAGGTTGATGACTTAAGGTGAAGAGCTGTCAACTACTTGATAGACTGTCAACTTAAGTCATCAACCTTAAGCATAGATGACCATAAATTATTTGAAGGTTGACGAGCCGTCAATAAGCTGATGAGTTGTCAACTTAGTTGTCAACTGAGAAATTCTTGCAATATTATATTGAGATATTTTGGTCTTTTTGTTACCTCAAACCCTATCATTTGACTTAAAAATCACCCTATAAATATTTTTTACTCATCATTTGTTAGTTAACAACACTTGTTCTCCCTTCCATTCTCAAGAGAAAACAAATTAGTGTTTCTTCCCAAAGTTCAACTTCTAAGGATTCAATTCAAGTTTCTTTGAAGAAAGTTCATCAAGTTCAGGTATGTGAGATTTGAACAAGGATATTCTTCTGTTCTTGTTTCCAAAAGTTGGATTTTTAATTAATTTGGAAGAAATTGGCTTAGTAGGGTTTATACCTACTTTTCTTATATTTTGAGATTTTGATGCTTCCTCATGAATTAAACATTATTTCGCATATGATTTCATGTTTACTTATGTTTTTATCCATGAAAGTGATCTTAAGCATTGAGTTTGATATTTTAATATGAAGTTTCTATGAGATAATGAAAGATTTCAAGTTTAATCATAAGTTACTAAGTTTGCAAGAAGTTCAAGATTATAAGTTCAAGTTACAAGTATTACAACATTATTAAAGTTCAGTTTTGACTTTATGATCGCAGATAAGACATGAAATGCACAAGTATCTACATGAATATGATTTAAGTAAGAGAAGCATAGTTGGTTTCTAGTTTATAAACCCATATATTATTTTAAGATGGATTTCAGAAGTATGAACTTATAAGTATATATTTTTGGAGTATTATTTAGCACTGAGAGGTGAATATGAGTTTAGCGCATACTATTTTTCAGAAACTACGTGCCACCATAGATTTAAGAGACCTCACTAAAGAGTGTCTTCTCGCCTCATTTGGACTAAGTTTGGTGATCCCTCAAAGTTAAGGTTCTATTTCGATGGAAAGGAAAGAACAACTCTCCTCAACATGGTTAATACGTTGGACTCCATGCTAGCTCACATGGTTTATGTCGGTTATAAGAAACGCCCATTGAAAAATAAGATTTTAGAAACTAAGTGTAATAACTCAAAGTTTTGTTCAGATATTATTTTGTAAGTTATTCTTTATGAGATTCCAACCTCTAGTCTTACTTAAGATTAAGGTGAGTCCTCTTACATTTAGCATGCAGGATTTAAAAGTATGTTTAGCTTCAGTTTGACTTATACCATAGAAAGATAATTTTAAAAACTAAGTGTAGTGACTCACCCAGCTTTATCAGATTATGCTTTGTTATTCATGTGTTATGCTACTTCAGCTTTCAATTTATTTCACTCTTGGTGAGTCTATTTACACTTATTATGCATGTTTAAAGATTGTGCATTGATTCAGTTTTACTTATTGCATTCACCCCCACTTACTTAGTACATTTAAGAAGTGCTGACCATATATACGTCTGTATGGCTACATTGTTTCATAATATAAGTATCAGTTGTAGCCCACAATATCATGGTAGGTAGTTCGCATCTCCCAGCCAGCAGGTGATGAGCTCTCTTTATTCAAGGACTCTAGTCAGTTTGAAGATTCAGTATTTTATGTCTATTCATTTTTATTGATTAGAGGTAGTCGTGGGTCATGTCCCGGCTACCTATAGTCAGTAGTAGTAGAGGCTTCATAGACATACAGTCAAAGTTGATGTATTTAATTTTAGTTTCCTTTGTATAACTAGTGTTGTAATTTTCAAACAGTATTGCATTGAATAAGTTAGTTAAAGATATTTCTTTCGTTTATTATTTCTTATTTTACGTAGTTTATTCAGTTGCTCATGAGTTATGCTAGTATCATGGGTTAACATGAAATTATCTATGGTTCTAAGCACCGTGTGACATCCAGGGGTAGCCTCGGGGCATTATTTTTTGCTTTAGCAAAGTTGTGAGCAGACAATATTGAAACTATGGTTGTTACACATAAAAAGCTACTTAGATAATATAATATTCACATATTTAATGAAAAAAAAAACATCATACATAAATGTACTATGCTTAAGTCATCAAAGGCCCCTTAAAATTGTCGAGATAATTCACTTAGACACCTTAACTAGGGCTAGTACCTATTGAGCAACTAAGTTATTCATAACTTGAACCTATTGAACATAAAAAATGTTGATATGGCAATGTATGTCTAACCTTTTTTAGGCGCGTAACTGAAGCATATATATATATATATATATATTTATTTATATATATATATATATATATATATTTATATTTATCTTATATATATATATATATATATATAGAGAGAGAGAGAGAGAGAAAATCTACACTTTTTTCTTATAACGCCACTTGGCAACTTTTTATTCATGAAAAGATAATTCATATTTTTTAAAACAGAGGAAAACTACCCACCCCTACCCTACTTATCTTCTCCATTTTATACTTATCTTCTCTGATCTTCAGTGATATTTCTATTCCTCTCCTTTATTTTTTCTTTTATTTTTATTTATTTTCATTCTTTATAAATAAAAATATTCATAAATCCACAATTTTTCTTTCATATCTTCTTCAATTAATTTTTTGCCATCTTTCTGTCATCGACGGACTACCATATCATATTCATTTTCATTCATGTAATATAATGTTGAAAAAATACTTTCCAACTAAGATTTCTAGAATTTCAATATAAAGAGCATTTTTTATGAATTATTATTAAAAAAATGGCATCCTTGTCGGAGGACCGGTGGGTGAAAAACAAATAATATAAAAAGGTTAGGTTGGGTTAGGGTGGATGGGGTGGAGGAAGGGGGTTGTTTAGGGAAAAATAGAAAATATATTTTTTAAAATTTTTTATGTAAGGATTTCGAGTAATTGACATATAAGTATAACTTTCTTAAATTATTGGCAGACTAATAGCCAAAAAAAAGGATTAGCAAAAGGAAAAAAAGTACCTTAATTAATTAGCATTAAATAGCCAACTAATAAAGAGTTGCCCTTTTTAAGAAATAAATACTATATTTAAGTAATAAATCATGTTTTCTTTCTTTATCTTTTACTTCTCTCTCTACCCCGTATTTTAAAAATGAATGATTTTTATTTCTAAATATACCCCCCTCCCTCTTCTTTTATATGAATCTAATGTGAAAATAAATATATAAATTTATCAATGTATAAATGAATCAAATGCTTACATCATATTTTGTCTGTATTATATTAAATTCATTAAAAACTTACACCTGAATTGAATAATAACAAATATACTTTATATTAGATTAACAAACTTCATTGACATTAATCAAGACGTATACATATACTTATTGTACACATCAATATTCTTTTTAAGATTGAATATTTCACTCTAACCTAACGTTATAGAGAGAGAGATATAGATATAGATATAGATATAGATATAGATATAGATATAGATATAGATATAGATATAGATATAGATATATTTGCAATTTGCAACTACATAATGTATACGTAAAAATATACTATGCTCAATGTATTAATAAAATTTTATCCATAAAAATTGACATGTAGATTTTGGTTGATGAATGTGATTTTGTAGAATGTCTACAATAACAATGATTGTGCCACTACACAATGTGAATATTTAAAAAAGAAGACAATATATATATATATATTTGCAATTTGCAACTACATAATGTATACGTAAGAATATAATGTGCTAAATGTAATTTTATCCATAAAAATTGACATGTAGATTTTAGTTGATGAATGTGATTTTGTAGTATGTCTACAACAACAATGATTGTTGCAACTATACAATGTGAATATTTAAAAATAAAATTTTAAAAAATATGAAGACAATAATTAAAAAATATTTGGTATAATTTGAGTTGTGTGTTGTGAAGATCTATCGTTATTGATCTCTAATAAAGATATTTTAGAAAAAAAAGATAGAAATTCTATAATTTTAAGAAAAAAGAGAGAGAAGAACTGAGAGAAGTTATCATTCAATTTTTCAACTTTTTGCTAATTTTAAGGAGAAATTTTAGTTGGGGTTAGAAGAGAGAGAAAGTTATATTACTATTTTTAAAGAAAATGATTTATAGATATGTAATGCTAATTATTCAATCGGAGGGACAATTCATGCCAATTTTTTAACAATTGGCTAATGTTTGCCAATTGTATGTATTAGTTGATGCATTGTGCCATTTTTACTAAAAAAAATAGTTTTCATTTTTTTAATTGAAAACTATTTTGGGCTCATGTGACATATGTCAATATTTTATTCGTAGTTTTCTTATGAAATTACCGTATGAGATACATGCATAATATGTGTTAAACTGGTTGTTATTTTGTACTTCCTTCATTCATTTTTGTATGCTCTCTTTTCTTTTTTAGAGTCAAACTATGCAAGCTTTGACCAACATTTTAAGATCTATTTCTTAATCAAATTGTAAAAAGAAAAATTATAATTTATAGTATTTTTCATTTATTTTTTTAATATCTAAATTTTAATTTTTAAGAAATTAATTAATCTAATCTAATTTAGCTTTGAAACTTAGTCAAATTGACTCATGAAAAATCAAGGGAACATATAAAAAGAATAGAGTGAGTAGTCTTAATAGGTATAGATTTCTTTAAGTTTGGAGTGCATAGCGGGAGAACTACACAAACGACCCTCGAAAATAGTAACTTTATTTTTTTGTCCCCCATTAAAAGAGTGTTATAAAATAGTCTTCAATCATTTACTGATATTTTAAAAATACACCATTGCTCTTTTTAATTTCTCGTCCCTGGTGGGAATGGCGGCAGTCTCCAAGTGGTGGCTTATTATAGTTGTCATGTGGTTCATTAAGCAAGTAAGGTAAATTAAATTGAGGAAAGAGAATTGATTGTATTTAAAATTTCACAATACATACAAAGAGTCTGTATTTGGATATAAAAATGAGACTATAAAATATTCTTTTGATTTATTTGTTGCTTTAGTTGGGTGATAAAATTGAATATCTAATTTGATTTGAGTTTAAAAGCTTAAATGATGTTGATTTTAGTCTAAAGAGAGTGAGATTGCAATTAATACCAACTGTGGGATTAAAAATTAAATAAATTATTGTAAATACTTTTAGTTAAATTTAAAAAGAGTCATTAATGTTGCAACAAGTTATGTCCTATTGACAAAAGTTGATACTATCATATTTTGTCTTGATTTAGCAGATGCTTTGTAACTCTTGCCTTAGAGGCAAGACTTAACCCCTAAAGGAACAAGTTATTCCCCATGGGCAATAGTTGACACTACCTTATTCTGTCTTGATTTAGCAGATGTTATATACCTCTTGCCTTAGAGGTAAGACTTAACCCCTAAAGAAATAAGTTATGCTCATGAACAAGAGTTGACACTACCACATTGTGTCTTGATTTATGAGTTTTTCTTTAACTCTTGCCGTAGAGGCAAAACTTAGTCTAAGGAGTTTCAAACAATAAGTTACGCCCCATTGGTATGAGTTGATACAACTACATTGTTCTTTGATTTATGACAAATGCTATAACTCTTGTCTTAGAGGCAAGACTTAGCTTAGAGATGGGATGATTTATGGGATATCCTATAAAGCCTCAGAGGCAAGACTTAGCTCAAGGACTTTCAAACAATAAGTGACGCCCCATTGGCAAGAGTTGATACTACCAAATTGTGTCTTGATTTATGAGATGTTCTATAAAACCTTAGAGGCAAGACTTAGCTCAAGGACTTTCAAACAACAAGTTACACCCCATGGGTAAGATTTGATACTACCATATGGTGATTTGATTTATAAGATGTTTTATAACTCTTCTCTTAGAGGCAAAACTTAGCCCAAAGACTTTCAAACAACGAGTTACGCCTCATGGTCAAGAGTTGACACTACCACATTGTGTCTTGATTATGAGATCTTCTATAACTATTTCCTTAGAGGCAAAACATATCCCAAGGACTTGCAAATAATAAGTTATACCCTATGGTCAAGAGTTGACACTGCCACATTGTCACGATCCAAAAGTTAAGGTCATGATGACAACTACCAAGCCCCAACCCTGGTAGGTAAGAAAATTACCCAAAAAGAGAGAAATATTGAAATAACAGATAAGATGAGACTTTAATAGTGAAGCCATTCCAACACCATACACATTATAGCGAAATCCCCCTAAAGAAATCCCAAGAAGTTGTGTCACAAGTGTAAGAACATCTAATACAACTCAAAATCTTGAATATTGCATAGCCTGTCTTCAAAAATAGAAATAAAGACAACTAAAAAAAAGAGATTTGGAATCTTCCCAAACCATGGAGAAATCCAGTACCTTGAGAATCTGATAATGATACAAGCATAAAGAGCACAAGGATTACAAGGTCTTGTCAAAGGTTCAAGCTTCAGATTTACAAAGGTTCATGCCTCGGATTTGCAAATGCTTAAAGACCTTTTTGGAGCCATTACAAAGCCTTATTTAATTGAAGAGAGAAGAAGGAGTTTCTATATCACATAGGTGCCTATTCATTAATAACATGGTGGACTTTACACTCCAAAAGTTTACATTCAAGAGATGCCCTTCCTAATCCCTCATTCAGGGCATTTTAGTCTCTGTCTTGTAATAGTTATAAATAGACATTTTAGCTTCTATTTTCCTTAGTTTTGAAGAATTGATTGAGTATTACTCAAATTTTATTTTCTTTCCCTAGTGTAGGTATTGGAAAAGCTATCTTAGTGTAGGTCTTGGAAAAGACATTGAATCACTCTTGTTGACACTTTGGCAAGAAAGGTGGGTGCTTGAGGAGTTAATCCTTTTGTGTCCACCTAAGAGTGTGGTGTTATCCTCCATTGGTGTTGTGTGTCTTGGTGCTTGATACACACCTTGGTTCTATTCATTGGTGTAGGTATATGTCTCACTATCTATCTTTTTCATTTATGCACTTTTCGTTTGTTTTATGGTCAATTCTTGTGTTGTTCTTATGTTGAATCCGAGTCCTCTTCTTCATCTACCTTCCCTTTATGTTGATTTCAGGTTTTAGCTTCTAGATCTAGTATTTTTCTTGTATCATTTAGTATCAAGAGTCATGTATTAGAGTTGTTCCCACAATTCTAAGTCTTGGATCATAGAAAATCTCCACAAAAAAGAGTCTAGAGTCAAGAAAAAAAATGTTGAGTGTGTCTTGTAGTAGATCCAAAAGTTAGAAGTTAGATATACAAAATTTTGTGTTGTTTTATTGGTTTCGAGTGCTATATCCTTGTTCCTTAGAACATAAACAGTCTAGATCTAAGTTTGAAACAAGATTTGGTTGTGTTTGAGCAAGATCCACCATTGTTGAGGCGTGATTTTAAGCTTTTATGGGTGGATCCATGTGGCCTTAGTGCTTGTGACATTGATTTGTGGTAATTTTGTGTTGGTTGTTCTTGGCTTGTCAAAGGGAACCTAGATCTAAAAGAAAATTTGAAATTAGGGTTCATTTGCCTAGTGGTCAAACCTTGGTCAACTCTTGAATATTCATCTTGTTCTCTATCATCTTCAAATCTTGTTGGATAAAAATATTCAAGTAGATTGTTTAATCCAAAAAGGTGGAATAAATAAAGTGTACTAAGTGTTTGCATCAGAATATTCCCTAGCATATCCTATTTCATCCAAAAGAAGGAGGGAACAAAGGGAATAATCAAGTACAAAGCAAGTACAAATTGAAAGTACAAGGGGAAAACCACTTCCATTTCAATTTCAATTTGAAGCTTGAAAAGGCTTCAAACTTGCATTTTTCCCTCTCAAATTGTCACTCTCCTTCCCCAAGGTGTTTTTTAGCAGAGACAAGAGAATTAAAAATTTGAAAAGTGACATCCAAGTGCATTGTGCCACGTCATCACTTTGGTAACTAGCTGAATTGAGTTCTAAATTAGATTTCTAAGTTTCAATGTATTGTTTCTAGTTTCTTTTGTATTGATTCTATCACTAATTAGCAAACTAGTAACTACCTACTAGGTTGATAATTACTTTAGAGTCCTTTTGTTTTGTGTCATCGTTCTTTGTGTGTTTTGTTCATTTTGTAATTCATAGTATCTTGTTGGTTCAAGTCCAAAAGCTATTTTTCTTTGAGTCGTCTCAAACAAAAATCAATTCCAAAGTAGAATCATCTCTCACTCACTTGCAAGTACATGCCAAAGTATCCACATATGTGATACGAAGTATGAGGTAAGAATTCGAGAGTGAGAGAGTTGGTGAGGATATTTGAACTAACTTATTTGCTCATTTTGTAGGTTTTTGCTTCTTGTTAAGTACATTTGACATGAAACCTGAGGGTACTACATCCCAAACATTGGGAAATGATGTTGTTAGTGCAATCTTGGCAAAACTTGAGTTCTTTGGCCGAGATATAAAGATGATACGAACAGATTTATGGTCAATAAAAGGTGACTTGACTAGAATGAATGTGGGTTTAGTTATATTATGTCCACCAAAGCCTCCACAAACCCAAACCCAAAGTTCACTAATCCAAGAGCCAAGTAGACCCCTATACCCTCCATTGAACCAAGTCCAACAAGATGTACTAGATATTCAACTTCTACCTCAAAATCCAAACTACTAAGTCCAAACACCTCAAGGCCAAAGATCCTACACTCCATAAAATCCAACGCCTCCTCTCTAAGATTTACTAAATTAAAATCACACTATCTAAGTAGAATAAGATGGATAGTTAGGATCCAAGAAGAATGAGACCAAGCCTTAATAAGGAGAGAAATTTGGTAGTGATATACAAGAAGAATGTGAAGAAAAGAGGGAAAGGAAAAGGGAAACCGTGGGTAATGAAATAGAAAAGGGAAAGAAACATGTTTGTGGGATTTTCCCATAAGGGATCTTTGCTACTAACTAACCCAAATGCTAGCACTTTGAATAGCATTGGTTCTTCTTATTTGTAGGTTCAAGTTCATATGCTATCAAAGAAGGATAAAAAAAGAGTTCCATACAAAAACATGGGAAATGAGCTAGTGGTACCCTTGGCCGAGAGCTCCAATTAAGTGGACTGTCGTGGCATACACCGAGGTATCATTTCTACACTCTACACTTCCTTAGGCTTGAAATGTTGTAATAAGTCTAGTAGTAGCCTATGTGAAGTTGCTTCGGGTTTACATAGTGTAGAAAGGCACGAATCTTTCCTTGGTAGTTCTCTTGTTGCATATGTTGGTCAATTTTCTCTTAAGGATAGTTCACTACTTGATCATGTGAGTGATATGATTCAAAATCCTCAAGTTAAAGTTCATTCTTGTAATATTGACCATGGTATTGGACATGACCCTTTGAGCTTGTATGATGCAAACCGTGCTACTAGTTTTGCTCATGATGATTATGTGTTTGGCAAACTTATTAATAAAGGTGTTCTTGTTCCTAAGATAGGACTTTTAGGCCATAACCCTTTATTCTTGAATGATTTCTTTCTCTTAAGGGTGATTGTTTGGGTAAATCTGAGCATGTTTTTCTAGTAAAAGGAATGGCTAACCTCGGCTTAGATCCTCGTCTATTTCTTCCATTTGATCCCGGTATACTATTAGGATAGGGAAGTTTTTGTCTCGGATTGCATTTATTTTTCCTTTATGTCACTTTTAACCATGTCCTTTGTGATGCTTGTAGTAACTATTTCATGATCATAACATAGTATTATTGGTTATATTTCAAATGTGTACCCCCTTGAAGTGTTCCATTGAACTTGTGTGTTGAAAACCATGGTATTAGCCTTGTTCATAGTGACATTGTGTATGGAATAGGTGTGTGTAATGTCTTGAATGATTGTGAGTTGGATCCTCTAGTAAAAGGGATGATTAGTCTCGGCTTATGCCCTTGGCTTCTTCATCCATTTGATCCCGGTACACTAGTGGGGTGGGAAAGGAATTGTCTCAGTTTGTGCTCATTCCCCCTTGATATTTGTCTTATCCCTATCCTTTCTAATGCTCATACTAAATGTTTCATTTTCAAAACAAAGAATTGCTGGTTGTATATCAAAGTGTACCCCCTTGGTGTGCTTATATCAATTGTTACACTAACCCTAACCCTCCTACTATGAGGATTATGTGCTTGTTTTCCTTTCTTTTTGGTTTTGCAAGGTGTGAATTTGAGGACAAATTCCTTTCAACATGGAGAGGATGATACAAGAATAAAGATCACAAGGATTACAAGGTCTTGTCAAAGGTTCAAGCTTTGGATTTACAAAGGTTCAAGCCTCGGATTTGCAAGTGCTTGAAGACCTTTTTGGAACTATTACAAAGCCTTGTTCAATTGACGAGAGAAGGAGGAGTTTCTACATCACATAGGCGCATGTTCATTAAGTTCATGTTGTACTTTACAATCCAAAAATTTACACTCAAGAGGCGCGCTTCCTAAGCCCTCTTTAAGGGCATTTTATTCTTTGTCTTGTAATAGTTATAAATAGGCATTTTAGCTTCTATTTTCCTTAGTTTTGAAGAATTGACTGAGTATTACTCAAATTGTATTTTCTTTCCTTAGTGTAGGGCTTGAAAAAGCTATCTTAGTGTAGGTATTGGAAAAGACATTGAACTTGGGTCATGTTTGAGTGTGGAATCACTCTTGTTGACACTTTGGCAAGAAAGATGGGTGCTTGAGGAGTTTATCCCTTTATGTCCACCTAAGAGTGTGGTGTTATCCTCCATTGGTGTTGTGTGTCTTGTTTTTTGATACACATATTGGTGCTATTCATTGGTGTGGGCATATGTCTCACTATCTATCCTTTTCATTTATGCACTTTTCTTTTGTTTTCTGTTCAATCCGTGTGTTGTTCTTATGTTGAATCTGAGTCCTCTTCTTCATTTATCTTCTCTTTGTGTTGATTTCGGGTTTTAGCTCTAAATCTAGTGTTTTGCTTGTATCAGATAATCATCATCTGAACTCAACTGTCACGACTTATAATCGATCTAGAATTTACATGAAAGGGCACAAAAGGGATGAGTACGGTCCACTTGTACTTAGTAAGTATCATAGGCCGACTAAGAAAAGTATAAAATAATACAAGTAAAGAAATACTATGAGTATGTCGCCTACAAATAGAAGAGTTCCCAAATGATATCTCACACCGTCTCCACTAAAAGTTCTAATATATAAATGAAATCAATAAAACCAAGTATCCACAAAAGTACATAGGAACTAGTTTCACATCAAGAAAATATATAAAATAAGCTTGTAATATGCATATGCAAATGTAGGGCAATGAATAATGATGTGAATAGTTAAAAGTCCTCATATGACTTTCTGTATGCACTGATCGAGCCTCAATGCTCCCAAAATAGGACCCATGGGGGGTTTACAACCCATATACTATCTCAAAGTTTTCATCAATCTCAATCTCATATCTCAATCCACCAAACCGACATATCCCTCGATCTAGGCATTTCTAAAAGTGCCTCACTTTCTGTCAAAAATTAGTGTTCCTCAATGGTACCGATATCTTATGAATGTGTGTTTATGCAATGAGGATGTAAAACTAACAATCAATCGGTATGAAGAAAACCAACCCATTCAACACGAGTATATGTGAGCTCAGAAATAAACTTAATACGTCAATATTTCATGATATCAGTTCTAGTTTGGTATAATTGGAATAAATATGCATGTAAGACATCATTAATATCATACCAACCCATAAATCGAGCATTTTTATCATGATAAAGACCAATAATACTCAATAAGGCCTACAATATCTATTCAAGTCGCCGCACGGGCATCACATTAAGAATAAAGCATATGAATGCACAAATAAGTCCAATGATGTCAAATAAATCCCTCACACGGACAACACGCAACAATAATAATAATCTCAAAATATAATTTTCATAGTTATTTTTTCAAACCCATAGCATGCTTTACTTATTTATGTCTAGCCCAGTCTGAAGAAAGTTAATCCATAACCTACCTCGAAGCATCGAAATCCAAGCCTAAAGTCATTAAATACATAGCTTTCTCCTTCGAACGGTCTTGTAATCAACCAAACATTCAAATATAGCATCTATGCATTAAAAGAAAGCTAATGATAACCATATCAACTACATTTAAGACGGTTTAAAAATGGACTCAAAAAATGTGTTCGGAGGTAAAATGGGTAAAACTAAAATTTTATTTTAGAAATATAAACATTAAAAGAATATACAATTTAAAACCCATACGAAAACAAGTTAAAAATGAGTTCAAGTCAAAGAAAAATTAATTATAAGTTTTACCAGAAAAATTCTCAAATCTCATTTTGGAATCAGGATAAAGAGTGTTTTTGAGGATATAATCAATGTAAAGTAATAAAAATAAGGTTTTGGAGCTTACTCAAACTCAAATAGTTATGAAAACCCCACAAATTATCCAAACTCGAAACTCAAAAGTCCAAAAATAGTGAAAATCACAAAAAAGAGTATATATACACGAAGGTGACTTAAGCGACCACCGCTTAAGCGGCTGCGACATTGCTAAAGCGATCGAGCCACGTATGGTTGGCCTTTGCTTAAGCGACTCCTTCTTTGCTTAAGTAGCCTCCGCTAAAGCGGTGCCTTGCCGCTAAAGTGGTTGAACCAAAAATCAGCTGCCTCACCAACTTTGCTATGTTGCAAAGTTATCGATCGACCTCTCAGGATTTGTTCAAAATCTTATAAATGTAAATGAACTATGCTACTAGGTTATTTTTGATGTTTCAGACTCAACAACAATATTAGATTTTCTAAAAATGATTGTTTTCAATAGTTTAACCCCCAGAACCCCAAAAATCTTATCTTCAATAAGTTTTCAAGCGAAGCGTCAAAATGCAAAATAAGGTTTTGAACCAAAACCTACACCGCTACTAACCTAAAATCAACATTTTGGATATAATGGAATCTTTTCAAATTGCCACCCGACACTCAGAATATTAAATATTAACCAAAGTCAACAATAGTGACTTTTAAAGCCTCTATAAACCTCAAACTCTCCCAAAATCCTTCTGAAGGCATTGAGAATTGTGCTAAAGAAGGCATTGAGAATTGTGCTAACTTCCCTACACTTCAAAATCCACATGTAGCAATTATGGATAAGGGCAAAATGGTTAAATCACATAAAAAGTAAAATTTCACAAATCAGGTCAGTATACACATTCTGTCTTGATTTAGAGGTGTTTTATAACCCCTGTCTTAGAGGAAAGACTAAGAACTTTCAAACAACAAGTTACGTCACATAGGCAAGAGTTGATACTAACACATCGTGTCTTTACTTTTGATTGGAGCAGTGTACATACTAAAAGAAATAAAGGAGAATTTTCTTAAACAATCTAAGAATGGATAGAGTTGTTTTTAACCATCAAAGTGCATAGTCATTTAACTTTTGTTTCTAACTTGCTAAGATTTGTGCATGAAAGACAAAAAACCCTAGCCTTTTTCCGACATTGGCATGGCTGGATTAGACAACGGTCAGCCTACTGTGATTGACCAAACCTTCTCTATTACAATAATATTGAATTTTCATGAATTGTATAATCTAAACTCACCCAAAAAACAAACCCTAGTTTGCCTATCAATCCTTAAGATTTGCCTATTGAGAAGCCTGCGTATAAGGAGCAAAGTAACACGGTGGTAGAAGGATCAACAATATTAAAATATGTTGATATTGGTAGCCCTAATATTATAATGCCATCAAATAAAAAAATCAGATATAATCCATTGAGATAAAATCGATGAGTTCAATAATGGTGTTCCAGAGGAGGTTCAAAAGACAAATATCATAGAGGAGCTCTATTTTGCTATAATTGGAAAGTTCTCATAGGGTGGACAAAAATTGAGGACCTCAGAGTTTGAATTCCCAAGCAATGCAAATTCAAAGGAGATTATAGGATTAGTATATTAAGAAACAGGCATATATAGATGAGATTCTCTCTAATGGAAGACTTTGTGAACATTTTGTCTAAAAATGTTTATTATGTCACTACTACCTATGGATTTTTTATCAAATGAGGTCTTTCATATATAATACCAAGTTTAAGCCCGATGAGAAAACCACATAAGCCATGTTATGGATATCCTTTCATGATCTGCTACCTACATTTTTTGTGAAAGTGTCACTCTTTTCTTATGCATCAGTTGTTGGAAATCCAATCCATCTTGATATGGCTATAGCAAATAAAACACATCTGAGTTGTAAGAGAATGAAAGGTCAAGTTGATTTGGCAAGAAAACTAAAATAAAAGTGGTGAATAGTAAGACTAAAGAATAAAAGATACAATCCATCCAAATCCAATATGACATGTTTCCTAAGTATTATTTTAATTGCAAGCTCCAAGTTTATGGAGAGGTAGAATGCAGAAGTCTTCATCCTGAGTTGAAATCATTTTTTACGGAGGAGAAGAAGAAGAATGATGTTGATAACCATCAATATTCTAGTGCAACACCTGTGCAAAGAAGATTTATCAGTGGTAAGGTGGTTTGGTCTGAATGGAATTCTATAAATAAAATATTTAGGTTTGAAAAAGGTACTAATAAACTCATACCTTTAACTGATGAGGGATCTCTGGAGTACAAAGGGAAAAAAGCACCCTAGGCTTATAAAAGAGTATGTAGACAAAATCCCTTGGACGTCCTATAAAAATATAGAGAGATCATCAAATAATCACATCAACAAAATAAATATACAAAGAGGAGGGGGTGAAGGACAATAATGTCAACAAGGAAGATATATTCAAAAAAATATGAAAGAAGCAAAGAAGAATAATACACAAGGTTTGGAAAGTCATTCAAAATAGCATAATAATGGAACATGGTACACAATTGCAAAAAAGGTACAGATGTTAATCAACTGCAACAAAATAAGAGAAGTTTGAAATACCAAGTCTGCAAAAATATGGGAACAAGGTTTGCAGTAGTTCGGATGATAACAACTCTTAAAAGTTCAAGGTAATAAAGTTGATGGTGAATATGATAAGGCAATAGTACAAAATAGCTTAACTACTGATATAGAGAATTCAATGGAACACCAAAGATATAAGATACACGGAAGTAAGGAAGAATATGAAAGTAACAAATCAACATTAACACCAGCAAGAATGCCTCAAAAGATTAAAGAATGTTTGGGGACTCAGGATTTACCAATAAAGGAACAAAAGTAGTGCACACTGTGTTACCTAATGTACTGGATGTTAAAGATTTGTTGATATTGCTAACATAAGCCATATGTCATAAGCCTTTACAAGTTTATGATGTAAGGACCATGAGTGAGTATGAATTAATGAGAATAATAGAGGCTTATGCACTTGAAAAATAAGAAGAGATAGTCAATCAGGCTGCAGCATTAGAAGTAACAAGAGGTCATTCTTTTAAAAATAGGCAAAATATTGTATGACATGGTGTCTCACAAAATACAAGAGGAAATAGAATAAAAAAATGTTGATAAAATAAAATTTATGATAAAAGATAGGGTAAAAGGTGATAATTGGGTAAACATTAACTAGGTTATGAAAGACGTAGGCATTTCACCACACACAAATACAAAAGGGAAAAGAGGAAAGGTTAAGGTTAATAAGCCAACTAGATTCAGTGCTAGAAGAGATGGTAGAGACAATATTCAATGAATTTGAAGGAATTTCTTGGAATATCGGATTAGTCAAATCTCAATATTTATTTCATAGATTGAAAATATTACATAGACATCATAATTTTTCTGTAATTATATTGATTGAGACATTTCAAGATAAAAGGCATTTACAGAGATACGTGAGGAGATTAAGGATGCAGTATGCAAACTACAACATAAATGGCAAAATATAGATTTTTGTATAAAAGCATATAAAGGTAGTCGTGCTGGCAGATTTTGAGAAATAAATTTCCTTTTAATTGTCATTTCAAGATAGAAGTCACATTGTGGTTATAGTAGTATATACAAAATGTGATACAGATCAAAGACTTAAATTATAGGATAACATTTATTCATTAAGTCAGAATATCAGAGTACCTTGGATGGTTGTGGGAGACTTCAATGTTATCATGTCTAATAATGAGAAACTGGTGTTCTACCAGTTTATCCTAATGAATTTAAGGACTTTGCTTTCTATATTTATTCTTGTGATTTATTTGAGATAAACTAAAAAGGCAGTCCATTTACTTGATGGAATAGTAGGGTCGACAAATAGTGTATTTTTAAAAGGATGGATAGAATTGTCATTAATAAAGCCTTTCTTGGAGTTTTTAGAAGAGTTAAAGTGGAAAATTTAGCTAGAACTTGGTCTGATCATGCTCTTTTATTATTATCTTGTGGCAACCAGACTCATCAATTTCATAAACCATTCAGGTTTTGGAAATTTTAGTCTGCAAAAGATGATTTTAAGGAGGTTGTCCTACAAAATTAGATAAGTAATATTTCAAATGATGTTTTAGTGGATTTTGAAGCAAAAGATGAAAAGGACTAAAATAGCTCTAGCATCATGGAAGAAAATAGCTCTGGCATTATAGTCCTGCCTAAGTGTTGGCTAATGACATTACTTGCAAGCTCTAGTCGGTATAATGATACCACTTTATAATGCCTTGGTTAATAACTTCTAGAATTGGTGGTTAGTTATATGCTAATGGTTTTAATTATGCAATAATGGTGGGTTGTGATAGATTACTATGAAGGTGCAAGTGTGATGGACGGACACTGAAAACTTATGTTTGCAGACATGGGGTTGGTCATAGAAACTTTATACTTGTGGGGTACATAGGAATCCCCTAATTTTATACTTATATATATGTATTATGGAGGGTGAAAGGTCCACGGAAATCCCTGACCCCTGTGATATCTCTGGATTGTGTGGCTATATGTACTGGGCCCGTTCAGAGGGTAACACTAGACCCATATAGCCCGTGGGTAGATTATGAAGGTAAAGCTACACAAACCCATGCTAAGGGTTTTAAATACATGCTAAACTCGATTTCTTTTCCCAACATGGATTATATATGTGTGGGTGTGGATGGGTATGATTACATATAGTTATTTACCTGGTTTTAAATATTTTCATTATTTTATCCTTACTCCTGAGTATATGCTAGCATTCACCTGCGAACCCATCTTCGGGCACTGTATCCCCACGCGATACAAGAACCGGCCATACTACTCCTCTTTCTCAGTAACTTGGATTCGGGGACCACTTTGTGTCAGATTAAAGTGGTAAGCTTCCATACACCGAAAGGCTCCATTTCATGTTATAGTCTTATCTACATACTTTTGTCATTTCTTAGACTTTGGTTTTTGGTTATAGTCGGGGGCATCTCCCAACCTTATGATGTTTTAATTTCTGATAGAAGCTTTGTGAGACTACTTTAGGTTGGCATGGGCGATGTCGGTATTGGTGTTAGCTTTGTCATTGGTACTGGTATTGGGGTCGACACCATTTGACTGTATTTTTTTTTATGATTGTTCCATTTTATTATGTTATATATATTCAAAATTCATCCGACATAGGGTGTATGGCGATTATAGTTGGGTATTAGTAGTGGTCTCCAGTCCCTGTTAGGCTTGAGGCAGCTGACATGACTAGGCCCTTTTTCAGGTCATGTTAGATTGGTATCAAATCCCTTGTTTTATGGTCAATTGGGAGTCGACAAACCCATGTCGCATAGAGTCTCTTTTAAGAGTTGTAGTGTGCCACACTCATAAGGGAGAGGCTACAAGGAATTTAGGAATGTTTTTTTTCTTGTATTCTGTTATTAAGTTGTACAGTCTAAGCCCTAAACACTTCTCTAATTCCCATTTGTTTACTTTTCAGATTATGCCTCAGCGATCTGAAGTTCATAGAATCTCTTTTGTCCCAACTGGGGATAATGTTGATGGGACACACTCTAATCATGGGATCAATACCCATTCTAGGGGTCTAGTTCTAGATTGTTCTATAGTTCCACCGGTTCTCTCTAGTCCATCTCAAACTCCTCAGGCTGAAGTAATGAACGCTGAGTTTCGTCAGTCGATTCACATGTTATCACAATTGGTAAATACTCAGTCTGAGTGTGGTGCTCCTGTTACTCCATTTCTTAAGGACACAAGGGTTATCTAGTTCATTAGGTTGAAATCTCTGACCCTTATGGGTGTTAAGGTTAAGGAGCATCCTCAACGTTTTATAGATGAAATGGAAAAGATTTTTCAAGTTATGCATTCCACAAATATGAACGGCGTGGAGTTTTTCGCCTACTAGCTGAAGGATGTGGCATACCAATGGTATGAGGAATGGGATTAGTCAAGGGGTGATGGTGCTGAGTCATTTCTGTGGGAGGATTTTTCTAATGCTTTCTTGAACCACTTATTTCCTTGGGAGTTGGTAGAAGCAAAAGCAGAAGAGTATGTTAATCTGAAGTAGGGTAAGATATCGGTCAAGGAGTATACCTTAAAGTTTCACCAGTTATGGCGGTATGCTCCAAATTTGGTTTTTAGTATGAGCACTCGAATGAGAAAGTTCACTTCGGGATTGTCTCAAGATAGTGGGGCCCAATCATCTCTATCAAATCCTCTTTGTAGGTTCTGTGGTCATTTGCATGGGGGTTTTATGATAAAGAGAGGGACAGGTGCATCAACTGTGGTCATCCATGCTATATGCTTAGAAACTATCCTACTGGTAAGGTTGCCTCTGGGGAAAACAAGGTTCCCATTGCATCTTCTTCAACTCTGACACCAAAGGGTACACCATCTAGCTCTGGCACTAGTTAGAACTGTCTTTATGCTTACACCACTCTCCAGGAGTTTGAGGTATCACATGATGTCATGACTAGTATATTGAAATATTTCTCCCCTGATGTATATTATTTACTTAATTTAGGTTTCACTCTCTCTTATGTTACCCTATTTGTGGCTGCGTATTTTGGTTTTGGTCTCGAGTGTGTTTCGGACCCTTTTTTGTTTCTACCCTAATAGGTGACTCTGTGATTCTAGGCGAGTCTATGGGGGTATAGTATCTATTGGAATAAAAGAAACTTTGGTGGATTTGTTTGAATTAGATATGGTAGATTTCGATGTTATATTGGGGATGGATTGGTTGCACTTATACTATGCATCTCTAGATTGTCAGACACATAAGGTTGTCTTTAATTTCCCTAACGGCCAGTTATTGAGTGGGAGGGTGGTTCTCTAGCTCCTAAGATGAAGTTCAAATCATATTTTAGGGCTCGGATATTAATCTCCAAATGGTGTCTCTATCATCTTGGCTGGGTTAAGGATTCTAACTTGGAGGGTCCTTCTTTGCATTCTATCCCAGTGGTAAATAAATTTCCTAAGGTCTTTCTTGATAACCTTCCTGGTGTTTCGCCTGATAGGGAGATTGAGTTTAGGATCGATCTTGTCCTGTACACTCGTCCAATTTCTATTCTCCTGTATAAAATGCTCTGAATGAGCTGAAGGAACTTAAGGACCAATTAAAGAATCTCTATAATAAGGGTTTCATCTGTCCTAGTGTGTCCTCGTGGGGTGCACCAGTGTTATTCATGCATAAGAAGGATAGTTCCCTTCGGATATGTATTGATTACCGACAGTTGAATAAGGTAACAGTATGAAATAAGTATCCTCTTCCAAGGATAGATGATTTGTTTGATCAGTTGTGGGGTGCTATGTTTTTTTCTAAGATAGATCTTCGATCTGGATATCATCAGTTAAAGATTAGGGAAGAGGATATCCCTAAGACTACCTTCCATACCTAGTATGGTCACTTTGAGTTTCTGGTTATGTCTTTTGGGTTGACCAATGCCCCAGCGGCATTCATGGATTTGATGAATAGGGTTTTCCATCAGCTTTTGGACTTGTTCATCATTATGTTCATAGATGACATATTGGTATAATCTAAGAGTAAGGTTTATCATGCTAATCACCTCTATGTTGTATTATAAGCTCTGAAAGAACAGCAGTTGTATTCCAAGTTTTCTAAATATCAATTTTGGTTGAACGTTGTCACTTTTCTAGGTTATGTCATTTCTAGTTAAGGGATCAAGGTGGATCTACAAAAAGTTGCAGTGCTTAGAAGTGACCTAGACTCATGACTCCAACTGATATTCGAAGCTTCCTGGGTTTAGCTGGTTATTATAGGAGGTTTGTTGAAAGGTTTTCTTCTATAGATGCCTTGTTGACTAAGTTCTCAGAAGAAGGTAAAGTTCATGTGGTCTGACGCTTGTGAGGGTAGTGTTGAGAAGCGATGGATAAGAAAAATTTGGATCCAGTTTTGACTTTGCTTAATAGCACTAATGGGTGTGTGATCTATTGTGATGTATCCCATTTGGGGCTTGGGAGCATTTTGATACAGCATAGTAAGGTGATAGCTTATGCCTCTAGATAGTTGAAGGTGGATGAGAGAAATTATCCGACTCATGATTTGGAATTGCTTATTATGGTGCTTGCATTAAAAATTAGGAGTCACTATTTGTATGGAGCGCATGTGGATATCTTTTCTAATCATAAAAGCCTACAGTATGTGTTTACTCAGAAAGAGCTTAACCTCAGGCAAAGTAGGTGGCTTGAGCTGCTCAAGGATTATGACATGAGTTTTTTCTACCATTCAGGTAAAGCTAATGTGATTGTTGATTCTCTTAGCAAGTTATCCATGGGGAGTCTAGCTTATATGGATAATGAGAAGTGGTAGTTGGTAAAGGATATTCATCATTTGTCTAACCTTGGAGGTCGTCTGTTGGACTCTGAGAATGGTAGAGTGTTCATTTAGAAAGTGGCACAATCATCTCTATATATTGAAATCAAGGAGAAGCAAATGTTAGATCCTGTCCTGATAAGGATTAAGGTTGATGTTGGTGGGCAGAAAGTGATGAACTTTGAGATAGTGGTGATGGTACCTTACGATAATTAGGGGGTTATGTGTTCTCAACATCGATGGTTTATTAGAGAGGATCTTGGCTAAGGTGCATGAGTCATGCTATGTCGTTGATCCTGGTTCAATGAAAATGTATAATGACCTTAAGGAGATGTATTGTGGAACAATATGAAGAGGGATGTGGTTAATTTTATGTCCAAGTGTATGGTATGTCAACAAGTGAACGTTGAGCACATAAGCCTCGAAAGTTCATATCAAGAAATTGAGTTGCTAGAGTTTACGTGGGAAGTGATCAACATAGATTTCATTACCAGTCTTCCTTGATCTTGGAATCAATTTAATTTAATTTGGGTCATCATGGATAGGATGACAAAGTCTACTCACTTTTTGCCAGTGAGGACTAACTTCTCGGCTGAGGACTATGCGAGGTTGTATGTCTATGAGATTATTAAGTTTCATGGGGTACCTATTTCTATCATCTCCTATCATGGTATGCAGTTTACATCTACCTTTTGCCAGTCATTTTAAAAAGCTTTGGGGACCAAGGTGAGTCTTAGTACGGCTTTCCACCCATAGTCGGATGGGCAAGCAGAAAGGACTATTTCGATGTTGGAGGACATGCTTCATACTTGTGTGATTGCATTGGTGGTAGTTGGATTGAGCATTTACCTCTTATGGTGTTTGCTTATAATAATAGCTACCACTCTAGCATTGGTATGGTCTGTTTGAGGCCTTATATGGTAGAAGGTGTAGGTCTCCTATTAGGTGGAGGTTAGTGAGCCAGAGATATTCGGTCTAAATTTGGTTCACCAAGCCATGGAGAAGGTGAAGGTTATTCGAGATAGGCCTAAGGCCGCCCAAAGTCTCTAGAAATCCCATGCAAATGTAAGGTAAAGAGAGTTAGAGTTTAAGGTTGGGGATAGAGTGTTCCTAAAGGTGTCTCCCATGAAAGGAGTAATGTAGTTTGGGAAAAAGAGGAAACTCAGTCCCCAGTATGTTGGTCCCTACTCGATTTTGAGAAGGGTTGGAAATATTGCGTATGAGTGGATTTGCCTTCTAGATTGAGATCCACTCCCCCGGTGTTCCATGTTTCTATGTTGAGAAAATGCATAGGTATTCCATCTCAAATCGTGCCTATTAAGGATATTTGTATTGTGGATTCTTTGTCTTATGAGGAGATCCCAATTGAGAACTTGGATCGATAGGTTCGTCGGTTGCGGACCAAGGATGTAGCTTCGTTCAAGGTTCTATAGAGGAATCACAAGGCCGAATAGGTTATTTGGGAAGCAGAAGAGAACATAAAGTCCAAGTATTCGTTCCTATTTTCTGCTCTGAAAATTTGTGTGGAAGGTATGTGTCCTTCATCACATCTTTGTTTTCTAACTTAGTTAAAGAAAAGATTGATTTCCTTGGGTCTATGTTTTCTAACTTAGTTAAAGATCAGAGTTAAGGTGTTGGGGTGTAATCGTGCTTGTACTACTTTGTTCCATCATCCAGGGATAAATGATCCAAGTGGGGAAGCATTGAAACACCCTGAGTTTGATCCTTAGAAATTTCCTGAGTTTTGAACTCTCTGGACTTCACATGACTTATCTTACAAATTGTATAATGTAGGTACGACCTAGGGGGGCCGAGTCATATGTTAAGTAGTGTGTTCTTGATTATGTACTATCCTATGTACGACTAGACTCCATATAAGTCATATAAGTGGTATAGTCTAATTCGTATGTTAACTAGTGTCCAACCCCTTGGATACTGTCTTAGTTACAGTTCGAGGGTATGAGTCATATAGTATGGATACGATTTGGGCAGGGGGAGTCATATGATGGACAGTGTGTAATGTCTAACATTCTGTCTAGGGTACGAGTGGTGGGTACCACTTGTATATTGTGTGTACGAGTTAAAGGAGGAGTCGTACCCTCCTACGGTGATTTTTATAGTTTAAGTTGGGGGTATTCTGGACATTTCTCCTCTTAACCTCTTTTGACCCCACAACTTAAAACCCTATTGGGACTTTATTTACCCTATTATTTACAATCAAAAACACTTTAAATACTCTCCAATCCCTCTCAAGGCTCTTGGTTCAATAAAATCTAGGGTTTTCTTTAAAGCAATCAATTAAGGCTCTAAGGGATGGTTTCTCTCAGTACACTTTGGTATCTAAGATATGTTACTCTTCCCTCATAGTTAGTTCAACTAAATTCATGCTTTAATGAATGTTTTCATAGTTTAATTATGGGTATTATTTGGTTTTGAACTATTTTTTGTGGGTTTTGGTTGTTAATGGTTGAATATTGTTTTCCCATGTTTTCTTATGGTTTTTCATGTTAAAATTGTGGAATTGAACATGTGGTTTCATGGGAATGGTAATTTGGTTCTTGGTTTTGGTTTTGGAAACTATATGCCCTCTACATGTTTGATAAAATGCCTATGAGAATGGTTTTGTCACATAGTTTTACTTTTAATGAAAACTTTGCATTGCATAATATGGTTATGGAACCTAAATTGATTTAAATAATTTTAAATGATTTGGTAAGGCCTTGGTGGCCATGGTTTTAGTAAATTGGAAATCATGTGGGGTACATGGGAATCCCCTAAGTATTGGCTAATGATAATGCTTTGCAAGCTATAGTTGGTATAACGATACCACTTCATAATGCCTTGGTTAATAACTTTTAGAATTGGTGGTTGGTTATGTGCTAATGGTTTTAATTGGGAAATAATGGCGGGTTGTGATAGCTTACCGTGAAGGTGTGATTCCGATGGGCGGACACTGGAAACTCATGTTTGCCGACATGAGGGTTGGTCATGGCAACTTTATACTTGTGGGGTACAGGGGAATCCCCTAATTTTATACTTGTATATATGTATAATGGAGGGCAAAGGGTACACGGGAATCCCCGGCCCCTGTGATATCTCTGGTTCGTGCGGCTACATGTATTGGGGCCCATTCAGGGGTAACACTGGACCCATATAGCCCGTGGGTTAATTATGATGGTAAAGCTACACAAACCCAGTTTAAAGGTTTTAAATACATGCTAAAACCGGTTTCATTTCCTGACATGGATTTTATATATATATATATATATATATATGGATGGATGTAATTGCACATGGTTATTTACTTGGTTTTAAATGTTGGCACTATTTTATCCTTACTCCAGAGTACATGCTAGTGTTCACCCGCAAACCCGTCTTCGGGTACTGTATCCCCACGTGATGCAGGAACCATCCACACTATTTCCCCTGCTAAGTAACTTGGATTCGAGGATAGCTTTGTATCGGATTAAAGTTGTGAGTTTCCATACTCTGACAGACTCCATTTCATGTTATGGTCTTCTCTACATACTTTTATCATTTCTTAGACTTTGGTTTTGGATATGGTCGACATGTCCTGATCGGATGATGTTTTAATTTTGGATAGATCTTTGTGAGACTACTTTGGGTTGGCATGGGTGGTATCAATATTGTTGTCAGCCTTGGCATTGGTATTGGTATTAGGGCTGACACCATTTGGCTGTATTTGATTTATGATTGTTCTATTTTGTTATGTTATATATATATATATATATTCTGAATTCATCGGACATAAGGTGTAGGGAAGTTATGGTTGGGTATTGGGGTGGTCTCCAATCCAGGTTGGGTTTGAGGCACCCGACATGACTAGGCCCTGGTTCGGGTCGTGGTGGTGATTTTTTCTGATCTTAGACCTATTAGTTTGAGAAATTTTTTAAACAAAGTTATTTCAAGAGTTATGCATCACAGGATGGAGCATGTATTGCCTAAAATTATTTCTCAAAATCAATCTAATTTTGTCATGGGTAGAAGCATCACTAAAAATGTTCTTCTTACACAGCGGATTTTTTTATATTGGAAAAAGAAGTAAGACTTCTAATGTGGTGATAAAGCTTGACATGGCCAAAGCTTATGATTGGGTGGACTGAAAATTTTTTATTGTTGTTCTGGAAAAATATGGGTTTCTCTTAAGGTTTTGTTGATATGATTTGGAGAATGATTACAATTAACTGGTATTCAATACTAGTAAATGACCAAGCTTATGGATTCTTTCATTCTACCAGGGGGTAAACAAGGGGATCCCTTATCCCTTTTTCTTTTTATTCTTGCTGCTGAGGTTTTGTCTAGAGGCTGAATTGTCTGTTTTCAAAAAAAAATTAGAAACTATGGCTTACCTAAATGAAGTGAAACTATAAATCATCTATCTTATTCTAATGATACTATTATTTTTTCTTCTGCATATAAGTACACTTTGAACTTAATTATGGAAATCGTATAAAAAGTAATCAGGCAAAAACATCAACAAGAATATATAGCAACGCTGCTGCAGCAGAAATTCATGTGGTTGCAGATTACACTGGTTTTGTGAGGGGTAAATTTCCTCTTACTTATCTTGGATGTCCAATTGTACATGTTTGGAAGAGGAAAAATCATTTTTTATGGATGATGAAGAAGGTACAAAACAAATTTCAATTGTGTAAAGGTAAATTGTTATCTTTTGGGGTAAAGCAGTTTAAGTTAATAATGTTTTGCAAGGCATTCCTATTTATCAACTATCAGCCTTAATACCCCAAAATGTGTGATTCATTATCTTCATAGAGGTTTGTGAAAATTCTATGGAATTTCAAGGAAATAGGGAGGAGTAGGCATCGGGTTACTTGGAATGATGTATGTTTGCCTAAGGAAGAAGATGGTGGTAAACACCCTGGGTACTTTATTCAACTATCGATAGTCATTGCACATCCAAAGGGAACCATCCCTCTTGCGCATAAAAATGACTGGTGCATCCCACAGGGGTACACTAGGATGAATAAACTCCTTATCTATAAGGTCTTTAAGTTGCTCCTTGAGTTCACTCAACTCAGCTGGAGCCATTTTATAAGGAGAAATAGATATTGAACAAGTGTCCAGAGCCAAATCAATACCAAACTCAATCTCTCTATCTGGAGGAACACCAGGAAGATCATCCAGAAAGACCTAAGGAAACTCACGTACAACCGGAACCAAATAAAAAGAAGGACCCTCCAAGTTACAATCTTTAACCCGAACCAAGTGATAAAGATACCCTTTGGAGATTAATCTTCGAGCTCTAAGATAAGAAATAAAACTTCCCCTAGGAGCTAGAAAACCACCCTACCACTCCATAACCAGTTCACTAAGGAACTAAAGACAACCTTACGGGTCTGATAATCTAAGGACACATAACAATAGTATAACTGATCCATCCCTAGAATAACATCAAAATCCATCATATTTATCTCAAATAGATCTACCAATACTTGCGATTGGTACCCATGATCTGTACCCCTGGTAGAATAAAATCTAAAGAGGATTGAACACTGTTCAGTATACAAGTCCATGGTACGACTCATACCCTAGCTTACGGCTCATGGTGAGCCACTGTACTTAGATCTAACTTAGTCTACCAAGTCTATGATTAAGTGAAGGAAATAACCAAACCGAACAACCTGTGTCCACCAATATGACTCGTACTACCAAGGTTGTATCTATTCTAGAAACCAAATCCAACCCACCAACCAGCACTAGTTAGCATACGACTAACCCATACCATTCGTATCCCAGTTAACAAGTCCTTTCCCCTAGTCATATCTTGTCCAGAGACCAGAAATCCAGGAAATTTTATAAGGGCCAAAAACCCAGGGTATTTTAAGAATATCTTATCCCAATGTTTAAACCCAGGGTGTTTAGTACAACACTCTGCATTCTAAGGATATCTTATCCCAATAAAACACCCTGGGTTTCTGGCCCTTATAAAATTTCTTGGATTTTTAGTCTCTGGACAAGATATGACTAAAGGAAAAGACTTGTAAACTGGGATACAAATGGTATGGGTTAGTCGTATGCTGACCAGTGCTGGTTGGTGGGATAGATCTGGTTTCTAGAATGGATAGAACCTTGGTGGTATGAGTCATATTGGTGGACATGGGTCATTTGGTTTGGGTCTTTCCTTCGTTTAATTATAGACTTGGTAGACTAAGTTGGACTAAGTATGAGTGGCTTACCGTGAGTCATAAGCTAGGGTACGAGTTGTACCATAGACTTGTATGTTGGACAGTGTTCAATCCTCTTTAGATTTTATTCTGCCAGGGGTATAGATCATGGGTACCAATCGTATTTATTGGTAGATATATTTAAGATAAATATGGTGGATTTTGATGTTATTCTAGGGATGAATTGGTTATACTCTTGTTATGTGTCCTTAGATTCTCAGAACCATAAGGTTGTCTTTAGTTCCTTGGTGAACTGGTTACAGAGTGGTAGGGTGGTTTTCTAGCTCCTAGGGAAAGGTTTATTTCTTATCTTAGAGCTCGAAGATTAATCTCCAAACGGTGCCTTTATCACTTGGTTTGGGTTAAAGATTGTAACTTGGAGGGTCCTTCTTTTTATTCGGTTTCAGTGGTAAGTGAGTTTCCTTAGGTATTTCTAGATGATCTTTCTAGTGTTCCTCCAGATAGAGAGATTGAGTTTGGTATTGATTTGGCTCTAGACACTTGTTCAATATCTATTTCTCCTTATAAAAGGGCTTCGGCTGAGTTGAGTGAACTCAAGGAGCAACTTGAAGACCTTATAGATAAGGATTTTATTTGTCCTAGTGTATCCCCATGGGATGCACCAGTCATGTTTGTGCGCAAGAGGGATGGTTCCCTTTGGATGTGCAATGACTATCGGTAGTTGAATAAAGTAATGGTCAAGAACAAGTATGCTCTACCAAGGTTAGATGACTTATTTGATCAGTAGCAAGGTGCCAAGTTCTTTTCTAAGATAGATCTTCGATCTGGGTATCATCAGCTTAAGATTAGGGAGGAGGATATCCCTAAGATAGATTTTCACACTCGGTACGGGCACTTTGAGTTCTTGGTTATGTTATTTGGTTTGACTAATGCCTCAGCAATATTTATGGATTTGATGAACGGGGTTTTCAGGTGGTTCTTAGATCTTTTTGTCATTGTGTTTATTTATGACATCTTGGTGTATTCTAAAAGTAAGGTAGATCATGCCAATTACCTCCACGTTGTGGTACAAACCTTGAAAGAGCAGCAGTTGTATGCCAAATTCTCCAAGTGTGAGTTTTGGTTGATCGCTGTGACTTTTCTTGGTCATATAATTTCTAGAGAGGGGATCATGGTGTATCCTCAAAAGGTGGTTGTGGTTAAAAGGTGGCCTAGACCCATGACTCCAACCAACATTCAGAGCTTCTTGGGTTTGGCCAGGTATTATAGGCGGTTTGTTACTGGTTTTCCTCGGTCTCGAAACTAATTTGATTTGATTTAGGTCATCATGGATAGGATGATAAAGTCTGCTCACTTCTTGCCAGTGAAGACTACTTTTTTGGCAGAGGACTATGCAAAGTTGTATATTCATGAGATAGTAAAGTTGCATGGGGTACTTATTTTGATTATCTGTGATCGTGTTATGCAGTTTTTATCTCATTTCTAGTGGTATTTTCAAAAGGGATTAGGTACTAAAGTGAGTCTGAGTATTGCTTTTCATTCTCAAATAGATGGGCAAGAGAAAAAGACTATTCAAGCATTACAGGATATGATTTGGGCATGTATGATTGACTATGGTGGCAGTTGGGTTAAGCATCTACCTTTGGTAGAGTTTTCTTACAATAATAGCTATCATTTTAGTATTGGGATAGACCCTTTTGAGGAATTATATAGTATGAGGTGCAGATCTCTTATTGGTTGGTTTGAGCTTGGTGAGGCAGATACGTTCTGTCCGAATTCAGTTTATCGGGCTATGAAAAAGGTAAAGGTAATTTGGGATAGGCTTAAGGCTTCCCAAAGTCACCAAAAGTCCTATATGGATGTAAAACATAGAGACTTGGAGTTTGACGTTAGGGATAAGGTGTTTCTAAAGGTATCTCCCATGAATGGAGTAACGTGGTTTGGTAAAAAGGGGAAGCTCAGTCTCCAATTTATTATTCCTTATGTGATTCTACGAATGGTTAGTGATGTGGCTTATGAATTGGAGTTGCCTTTTGGTTTGAGCTCTATTCATCGGGTTTTTTATGTATATATGTCAAGGAAGTGTCTTAGTGATCCTTCTTAGGTGGTTCATTTGTAGGGCTTGGGTATTTCGGATTCTCTTTCTTATGAAGAGGTCCTATTTGAGATCTTGGAGAGGCAGTTTTGTTGGTTATGAACCAAGGATGTGGCCTCAGTTAAGGTTCTATGGTGGAACCACAAGGTGGAAGAGGCTACATGAGAATTGGAGGAGGACATGAAGTCCAAGTATCAGCATTTATTTTCTGCTCCAGGGATTCGTGTGGAAGGTATGTGTTCTTCAACATACTTTTGTTTTCAAACTTTGTTAAAGAAAAGATTAATATCTTTGCATCTGTGTTTTCTAACTTGGTTAAAGGATAGATTAATAGTTGAAATGCAAATGAATTGTGCTTGTCGTTACCCTACCTTGTTCGTCATTCGAGGATGAATATTCCTTGTAGAGGAGCCTAAAACACCCTGGGTTTCTGGCCCTTACAAAATTTCCTGAATTTATGGTCTTTGGATAAGATACAACTAGGGGAAACAACTCGTACACTAGGTTATGAGCGGTATGGGTTAGTCGAATATTAACCATTGTTATTTGGTGGGTTGGATTTGGTTTCTGGAATAGATACGACTTTGGTGGTATGAGTCATATCGGTGGACACAGGTCATTTGGTTTGGGTATTTCCTTCACTTAATCTTAGACTTAGTAGACTAAGTTGGATCTGTGTATAAGTGGCTCACCAAGAGTTGTAAGTGAGGGTATGAGTCGTACCATGGACTCGTATGGTGGGTAGTGTTCAATCCTCTTTAGATTCTATTCTACCAGGGGTATGGATCATGGGTACCAGTTGTATGTATGGATACGACATAGTTTAGGGTGAGTCATACCTTGGGAAGTGTGTTGGATCCAAAGGAGATGTCCTTAGGTACGAGTAGTGGGTACCACTCATATTAGAGGGTACAACTGGTAGGGATAATCGTATCCCTCTGATGGGATTTTGGTGTATTTTAAGTGAGGGCAATTTGGATATTTCCCTACTTAACCAAATAAGTCCCCATGACTTGTAACTTACTTGGGAGTTTATTTGCCTTGTTATTTTTTTCTTTAACACTTAGTAAACACTTTCTAATCCTCTCCAATGTTCTAGGGCAAAAGAAGTTAGGGTTTTATCTTAAGGATTAATTTGGGGCTGGTGTTGGTGATTTCTCTCCATTATCCTCTTGGTTTAAGGCATGTTCTCTTCCCTCATTTTTAGTTCCAACTAAAGGCATAGTTTGATACAGTGTTTTCATGGCTTGATTATTGTATGGCTTTGGGTTTTCAAATATAATTTGGGGGTTTTGGTTATAAATGCTTGGTTATGGTTTTCCCATGTTTTAATTATGCTTTTATATGCTTTAATGGTGGTTTTGGATAATTGGTTGCATAGGAATGGTTATTTGGGAATTGGCTTTGGTTTTGGAAATATTATGCCCCCAATGTGTTTGATAAAATGCCTATGAGAATGTTTTCACTATATTGTTGGATTTTTAATGGAATTTATGCATGGTTTAAACTTAGTAATGGAACCCCAAATGGTTAAATGGTTTGGAATGATCAAAATGGAATGGTCTTGGGTTTAACAATCATCATTGTGGAGTACAATGGAATCCCCCAAGTAATCATAATAATGGAACACTTGTGGGGTACATGGGACTCCCCCAAGTTAATTGGATAATATGACCTATGGGTACAATCCCTTGATCTCTAAAAGGTTTGGCTAAGGACAATATATGTAAGTTATAGTCGGTATAACGATACCACTATGTATAGCTTCGGTTAATAACAATAGTTTGATTGGTTGGAAATGGTTTTAATTGGGAAATAAAGGCGGGGTGTGATAGCTAACCGTGAAGGTGGGAGTCCAATGAATGAACATCGAAAACTCATGTTTGCCGACATTAGGGGTAGGTCATGGCGACCTTATATGATACTACGAGTTACACAGGAATCCTATAAGTATACTGTACATATGTATCATGGAGGGTGAAGGATAATTGGGAATCCCTTACTCTTATGGTATCTCTGGTTTGTGCGGCTACCTGCATCGGGGCCCGTTCAGGGGGTTACACTGGACCCATATAGCCCGTTGGTGGTTAAGGATAGTTAAGGTACACATACCCAGGTTAATGGTCTTAAATGCATGCTAAACTCGATTCCCTTTCCAGGCACAGTTTTATATATATATATAAATATTTATATATATGGTTTGTATGCATATGGATGGTTTACTTGGTCTTGTTGAATGATATTATTTTATCCTTATCTTGAGTTAAGGCTAGCGTTCACCCGCTAACCCATATTTGGGCGGCTGTATCCCCACACGATGTAGGAACCGATTGTTCTACTCCTCCTGCTTAGCGATCGAACTTCGGGATAAACTATTGGATTGAAGTGGTGAGCTTCAATATTTTCGAAAGGTTTCATTTCATGTTATGGACATTTTTGATATACTTTGGTTTATTTATGGATATTGGTTTGGGCTATGGTTGGGGGCATGTCCCAATTGGATTTTGGTATTCTTTCGGTTAGAGACTTTTTTGGAACTACTATGAGTTGGTATGGGCGGGATCGGTATTGGTGTCAGCCTTGGTGTTGGCATTAGTATTGGGGCTGATACTGTAGGACTAAATTTCTCACTGTTCTATCCTCTTTTATTTTGGGACTATATATAATTATTATGGAACTCATATGGTTCAGGTTTGGCTTATGGTTTGGTTTGTATTGGTTATCGATTGGGTATCGTACGGTTGGACTAGTTTGTGTATCTATGGATATAGACATATACCAGAGTCTTGGATTATGTAATAACGCTATATTTTTATATGTTTGGAATTCATCCAACTCAGGATATGCGTAGGTCGGTTAGGTTGGGTAACGGGGGTGGTCTCATCCCCGGTTGAACTTGGGATGCCCATTACGACAAGGCCCTAGTTTGGATCGTGTCAGTCCTATCATGGTATGTTACCGAAAATGAATAGAAACATATGTCTTTTTGCTAAGGTAGGTATCCATGGCTAAAAAAACACGCCCAACAGTTGGCCTATATTGGTCAAATTCTGTAAAGTCTATAAGCCATCAATTCAAGCTAAAGTGGTGAAATGGACTCTACCTACTGAGGGGTGGTTTAAATGCAATATAGATGGTTCTTCAAAAGACAATCTAGGTCCTAGTTCTGGTGTCTTTTGCATATGAAATCATGAAGGAGACTTAGAGGCGGCAACATCCTCCCACTTTGGCTTTTTAACTGGTTTGGAGGTTAAAACTAAAGCTATGCTAAGAGGTTTGGAATTTTGTGTTGCTCACAACTATTTACCAATTAACATGGAAATAGACTCACTAATTCTCAAGAATAAGATAGATAGCATTTGGGAGGTACCATGGAAGATAAGTATTGAAATTAAGAGAATGTGAAGTCTAGTAGAACACAATCAAGTTGTGGTGGTACATACACTGAGAGAAGGCAATAAGGTGGTGGATTTATTAGCTAATAAATTTTCTTTTTGCAGGTATATTAGAAGTAAATTACGATTCAATTCATGATTTATCAGATGAAGGCAGATCTATTATTGAATTAGATAAACAGCAAATCCCAAAAATTAATATTATGAGATGCAGGAATGAAAATTTTCATATATAAAAGTGTTTTCAGGTCACAGATATGACATCAAATAGGGAAGAAAAACAAGAAAGATTTAATAAGGAGTTTTCACAAGATTAACACAAGAGAGGAATTAGAAATACCTGGTTGTAAATCTGATACTAGCTTTCCTAGTAAAAGTTCCAGTCTATGTATGGCTGAAATAGAAAATGATGGGGAAGATTTTGTTGAACAAAGGTTTAGATCCAAGACACAAAAATTAGAGATGATAATCAGAACTTCCTTACCTATCTATTAGAAGTTAAATCATAGATGTTGCTACCCTTAGACAGTGGTATTAGTTTCTCTGTGAACTTTATTTGTAAAGGATGCATGTAAATGGTGAAAGCTTTCAATAGATAATAAGGATTTTGAGGGTCTGGGGGTAAGCTTCTGACATAACTGAGAGTACACAGCTTTGATCTATGTTGAAGAGTGAAGAAGTCTTCTTGTGGTTCGATTTCATGGCATTTATGAGAGTTGAAAATATCTAATGTGAAATCAGGCATTACTCTTTGATTCAATAGAGTTGAAGCTTTATTTTTTGGTTAGCAATGACCTTATCCTTCTAGTTGTCGAAGGAGGTGACAGGGAAGAGACTTTCAGCAACTATGAGAAGGGAGCAACTTAGGTGACGCAATAGTTTATCTTTTGCTTTTAGCTTTTCTTTTTTGTTTCATTTCAGATTTTTGTTGTTTTGGATTTTGTCTGAATTTGGTCCTGTTATTGGATTGATTTAGACTGTTTTGTGTACCTATTTTGGTTTTTTTAATAGAAGGCCTCTCTAGGTCCTTTTGAAAAAAAATGTCTTTACTTTTGAGATGTTGCCAAGATTTAGCCTAAGGACCTCCCAAAATAACAAGTTACTCTCCTTGGGAAAGAGTTAACACTACTTCATTATGTGTTAATTTATGATACACTCTATAACTCTTTCCATAGAGACAAGACTTAGCTCAAGAGGTCATTCTTTTAAATATGACCTTCATTTGTGTGCCAACAGCTCTTGACCTTATTGTTGTTGCATTAAATATCCATTTACATGTCTCTTATTAGTAGATTATTGTTTCAAGTTACCAGAATGTTATGGCCACCAAAGTAACAATCTCAAAGGTTAAACAAACTAAGTAATGCAAATATGAATTGAATGGGTAGTAGCTAAGGGGCATAAGCCTAGCAGGGATCGATCCCAATATTTATATATGGGTGGCAGCTTAGGGGAGTAAGCCTAACATGGGCCGATCCTGATTTATCTATTTACCACTAATCAGCTAGTCATTTGTATCGTACGGATTACAAAGATTATGAAGTAAGAAAGGTAAAAATGAAGAAAAGAATGTAATGTACCTGACCCTACAAGAATATATAAAGGTGGTCTATGAGCACTATTTGTACACTTGTATCTAATTTCCATTGAGCTCTTATATCATGTGTGGTTACTCTCAGCCTTACATATTCAGTACATATTTTTTACTGATGCCCTTATAGGGGACCTGTATTTTATGTTACAGGCACAGGTGCTTCTGCTAATACACCTTCTCAGTAGAAGCCTAGGGTATCAGCGGCTATTAGTGAGCCATAGGTTGATTTAGGGCTTTTCGAGTCGGCTTTATATATTTTGGTATTGTACAATAGTTTATAGTAAGGTGAGGTTTGTTCCGACCTTAACTAAGAGTATAGGTATCTCTTAGAGGCTTTGTAGAACAATGTAAAGTTAAGCATGATAGTTTTTTGTCCCTGAGATGTTATGGCCCCAACGGACAAGTCTGGTATATATAGTTTTGGGCTTTTCGTTTATTTTCTCATCAATGCATTATATCCATGTATGGAAAAACCTTTGGTTATTATAGTTACATGCATAAGAAGTACAAGGTTATGAATTGGTTCTCTCGGGCCTTCACGTCTATGGGTGTCTGTCCACCCCAATAGGATTTGAGGCATGAAAAAACCCATTAAAGCCCAATTAAAACATTAATCACAGAATCCCATTCATTGAACCACAATATACATTTAGGCATACATTGTTGGTATCGTTATACTAACTACATTTGCAACATAACAACAATATGCCTAAACAACTACATCACTTGGGAAAAATTCACAACCCGCTTGGCTCCATTTTACAATTTTCCACATTTCTTATGATTAAAAACCAATTTCACATTATGGGGTTGGGGTTATAATCACTTCAAAAGTCACAAGTTTGGAAAAATCACAATTTCCCTAGTTCATTCACCATACCCATTCACCCACAAGTTCAAAACCATAACTAAAGCATGATTAATCACATGTAAACCATAAGAAAACATTGTTCAACAACAAACATTCAAAAACCCTCAACCCTTGTTTCAAATCCAACATAAATATCACATGAACCATACTTTAAAACATATGCTTTTAACAAATTACCAATGAGGGAAGAGTAACATGCCTTGAACACCAAGAAATTTGGAAAGAAATCGACCCTTGAGCCCTTAGATGACCAACTTGATGAAACCCTAGCTTGACTTGCTTAAGGGAGTTTAGAGAGCCTTTTGGAGTGTTTGAGAAGTTACTTAGATTTGTTTCTGAGTGCTAAGGACACCTTAAAGGGGTTTTAAGATGTCGGATTTTATTTGGTTAAGAGGGAAAATATCCAAAATGCCCTTAACTTAAAAGCTAAAAAAGTGTCACCATTGACTACGGGTGAACCGTTGACTCGTAGCCACTCCTTACGACTCGCCATCATGAGTCGTAACCAAGATAGTCTTTAGGACCCCCACCCACTGTTGACCCTACTGCTCAATTGATTCCATTCGTTATGAGACTCTACAACTTGTAGGGTCCTGTTGTAGTCAACATAGGACCCAATTGGATAAACACTTGATATCCTACAATTTGAACCTAACGACTCGTAATAAGTCCTTACGGATCATAGTGAGCCACTCGTACTCAGAGCAGAACTTAGCCACATAATTTATGATTTGGTTACAATTTGGTCCATAGGACCTATCAGGACTCCCAATAACTGAAACCCCCAAGTTGTACTCAGGACAGTAACTCAAGCACCATTCACTAGGCACCTTACGACTAGGTTCACCTGACACATCAAGACACGTTACGAATCGTTAGATGAGTCATTGCTAGGGCAGAAATCAGAGAACTTAGAAAATTTTTTAGGACAAAAACCCACAGCATTACATACTCCCTCTTAGGATCATTCGTCCTCGAATGATAGGACAAGGCATTTATTAGCACGATTTGACTCCACACACCACTACTCTTACCTTTCACAAAGATAGAAAACAAAGATTCAAAGGAAATTACCATTTCTTTTAACAAAGTCAGAAAACAAAGATGTCAAGGAATACACATACCTCAAGCATGATTATTCAAAACGGGAAACAAGAACGAGTACTTGGACTTTATGTCCTCTTTGGCCTCCCAAGTAGCTTCCTCTAGCTTTTGATTTCTCCAAAGAACCTTATCGAAGCCACATCCTTCGTCTGCAACCAACAGACTTGCCGATCTAAAATCTCAATCGGTACCTCCTCGTAGAAAAAGGAATTTGAAATACCCACCTTCTCCAAAGTAGAAACCGTCGAAGGATCACCCATGTACTTTCCCAACATTGAAACATGAAACACCAGATAAATGGAGCTCAAATTAGAGGGAAACTCCAATTCATATGCAACATTACCAACCCTCTTCAAAACCACGTACGGACCAACATAACAGGGACTGAGCTTCTCCTTCTTACCAAACTGCATCACTCCCTTCATGGGAGACACCTTTAAAAATACCCAATCACTGACACTAAACTCCAACTCTCTTTGCCTCACATCCGCATAGGAATTTTGTCAACTTTGGGTGGCCTAAAGTCTATCCTGAATCATCTTCACCTTGTCCATGGCTTAGTGAACCAAATCAGGGCCAAACAACTTATTCTCACCAACCTCAAACCATCCACTAGGTAACCTACACCTCCTACCATGTAAGGCCTCAAATGCAGCCATACCAATGCTATAGTGATAACTGTTGTTGTAGGCAAATTCTATGAGAGGCAATTGGTCAACCCAACCACCACCATAATCAAACACACAATCCCGGAGCATGTCTTCCAAGACCTGAATCATCCTTCCCACTTGCCCATCAGTCTATGAGGGGAAAATGGTACTAAAGGTCAGCTTAGTCCCCAAACCTCGTTGGAATGACCTCCAAAAGTGAGATGGGAACTAAGCACCCCGATAGGATATGCTGGAGACTGCATTACCATGCAACTTCATGATCTCCTCAATGAAAAACTTGGCATAATCCTCGAAAGAGAAAGTAATCTTGACTGGAAAAAAGTGAGCAGACTCAGTCATTCTATCCACGATGACCCAAATTGAATTAAATTTCTAGCGAGACCGGGGAAAATCGGTAACAAAATTATATTAATTATCTCCCATTTCCATACTGACATCTCAATCTCTTGAGTCAAACCACCGGGCCTCAAGTGTTTCACCTTTAATTGCTAACACACCATGCACTTAGCCAAAAAATTAGCCACATTCTGCTTCAATAAATTTCTATAAGATCGTGATACATTTTTGTCAAACCAGGATGAATCCTATAATGAGACAATGAGCTTCGATCAAAATTCTTCCTCACAACCTATCAACATCAAGAATACACAGTCTGCCTAGGTACCTCAAGATTCTATCACAACCAATCTCAAAAACTATCACTTTCTGCCTACCTACATCTTTCTTGATTTGTATCAGTATAAATCTAACTCTTGCTTCTCCTTTACTTTAGCACTAAGAAATGACCTCGACACCTCTTGAAAAATCATAGCACCATCCTCGGAATCCAAGAGACAAATTCCAAGATTATCTAAGCGGTGAATATCCTTCACCAAATCCCATTTCTCCTCATCCACATGAGACAAGCTTCGCATGGACAACCTTCTAAGAGTATCAAAAACTACATTAGCTTTTACCTGGATGATAGTGAAGACTCATGTTATAGTTCTTGAGAAATTCTGCCATCTCCTTTGCCTAAGATTCAATTCTTTCTGGGTGAACACGTATTAGAGGCTCTTATGATTAGAATAAATATCAACATGGACCCCAAATAAATAATATTGCCAGATCATTAATGCAAATACTACAGCTAATAATTCCAAATCGTGGATCGGATAATTCATATCATGAACCTTCAATAGTTTGGAAACATAAGCAACCAACTTGCCATGCTACATCAACACACAGTCTAATCCCACACGATATGTATTATAATAAATCACAAAACAATCTATGTCCTCAGGTGGATTCAAGATCAGAGCCAAAGTCAATTTATCCTTCAACTTCTTAAAACTACCCTCACAAGTGTTAGAACACAAAAGTTTCACCTTCTTCAGAGTCAACTTAGTCAATGGGGTAACGATAGAAGAGAAACTCTTCACAAACCTTCTATAGTAGCCGGCTAAACCCAAGAAGCTCCGAATGTCGGTTGGATTCGTGGATCTAGGCCACTTCTTAACTATCACAACCTTCTGTAGATCCACTATGATCCTTTCACTAGATACAACATGACCCAGATAAGTCACAACATTCAACTAGAACTCACACTTTAAGAACTTAGCATACAAATATTGATCCTTTAGGGTCTGCAATACAAGGCGAAGGTGATCAGCATGATTCTCCTCACTCTTGGAATACACCAAAATATCATCGATAAATAAAATCATCAACAAATCTAAGAAATAACAGAAAACTTGATTCATAATGTCTGTAAATGCTACCGAGGTATTAGTCAAGCCAAAAAACATCACCAAAAACTCAAAATGTCTATATCGGGTTTGGAAGGCAGTATTAGAGAGACTCGTCTCCCTAATATTCAACTGATGGTACCTAAACTAAAGATCAATCTTAGAAAAAAAACTTAGCACCTTGAAGCATATCTAAGAGATCATCGATCCTCAAAAGTGGAAACTTATTCCTCACGGTCACCTTATTCAATTAGCGGTAATCAATACACATTCAAAGGGAACCATTCTTCTTACGCACAAAGAGCACCCCACGGAAACACACTAGGGCAGATAAAACCCTTGTTAAGAAGATTTTCAATTGCTCCTTGAGTTCCTTCAAGTTAGCCGAAGCCATTCTATAAGGAGGAATAGAGATAAGATGAGTTTCTGGACGAAGATCAATCCCAAAATCAATTTCCCTATTGGGAGAAATATCAAGAAATCATCAGGGAACACCTCGAGAAATTCACAGACCACAGGGACAGTCGACAAAGAAGGACCTTTGGATCTAGAATCCTTAACTTGCACTAAGTGATAGAGGCACCCTTTGGAAACTAATTTTTGGGCTCTAAGGAATGAAATAAACCTTTTCTTAGGTACTAGGGAACTATCTTCCCATTCGATTACCGGCTCATTTGGGAAATGAAAACTGACCCTTCGAGTCCGATAATCAAGAGACGCTAGCACGATTACAACCAATCTATCCCCAAAATCATAGCAAAGTCTAACATGTCCAACTCTACTAGATCCTCTAAGGTCTCTCTACTATGAACCGACATCACACATTTCCTATAGACTCTCCTAGCCACAATAGAGTCACCCATCGGGGTGGATAAGAATATCCAAAATACACTCAGAATTAAAACCAAAATGGATAGCCACATAAGGGGCCATATACGAGAGAGTAGACCCAGCATCAAGTATATAATATACATCATGAGAAAAGAGTTTAAGCATATTCGTAAAAATATCAGGGGATGCCTCAGAATCTTAGCTAGTGGCAAGAGCATACAGACGATTCTAACTAATGCCAGAGCCGAAAGAAGAAGTGGCACCCTTCGGTATAGGAGTGGATGACATAGCAACAGGAATCTTATTTTCCCCAGAAGCAACCTTAGATAGGCAATACCTCTAGAGATGACCAGTTTGGCAACATTTAAAGCACTTATTCCTATCTTTCTCGCAAAAACCATGATACACCTGGCTACAAAATCTACAATGAGGATATGACAGAGCTGATTGGGCCCCACTGGCTAGCGACTGGGCTCCTAGTGCTCTAAACCCACTATTATACTGCGAATGACAGTTTACCAACTGCTTCGAATAAGGAGCAGTAGACGTAGAATAGGAGCTAGATATGTCCCTACTTCTTCTTAGACCATTCCCACCATCTCTACCACTTTGTTGCAAACCTCTACCCTAGCCCGAGAAGCAAAACTTCTTATTCTACCTTTCACTCATCTCTTCTTGCTTCTTTTTTTCTTTCTCTACTTGTTGCCTATACACTACAAGTCTAGAGATTCCATATCCTTGTGAACCAAGGTAGCCTTGCTCAACAAGATCAACTCACGGGACAACCCAAAAGAAAATTTCCTCATTTTAGCCTTCATACTAGACACCAATTTAGGAGCATAACGCGATAACTGATGAAACTTCAAGGCATACTCATTTACTGACAACCTACCTTGCTTCATATTCATAAATTCCTTAGCCTTCACCTCCCTCAACTCTTGGGGAAAGAAGTGGTTAAGAAAAGCACTAGAAAAATCATCCCACAAAGCAGACTCAACATCATCACCCCTAGACCAGTCCCACTCTTCATAGCATTGGTATGCTACATCCTTCAACTGATAAGCAGCGAACTCTACACCCTCTACATCAGTAGTATGCATTACACGAAAGATCTTTTCTATCTTAGCAATAAAGTTTTAAGGATCTTTCTCAACTATAGAACCAGTGAAAATAGAAGGACTCAACCTCATGAATTGTCCAACTCTAGTGACCTTAGATGATGGAGCAATATAAGCAACACGCTCAGTCTGGGAGGCCACCAACTAGGTAAGCAAATAAATTGACTGGCGAAACTCAGCATTAGACACTCCAACCTGGGGTTCTTGAGGAGAGATAGAGAAAATCGATGGAGCTTCCTTAGGGCAATCAGAAGCAATGACCCTAGACCGGGTCTGAACCCCTAGAGTAGGATAAGCTCCATTCATATTATCCTCAGACGGAACAGAAGAGTTGTTGCGGGTATCAAATTTTTTGGGAGGCATGATCTAAAAAATAAACACATGAGAATTAGAGGATATTTAAGACCTTTTTTCACCATTTTCATAAACTTATATCCAAATCATGGTTTTCAACAAAATATACCCAAAATGAATCATAACTAATAAAAAAGCCTCAAAAACTTGCATATTTTCCTTATATTAAGCATCAAAAGTGCTATATTTTTATAGCACATCAACACCCTAAACTTACCTTATTTTTATGTCATTGAGTAGCAGAAACACAACAAAACAAAAATGACGCTTTACTAAGAGACTCTAGATATTCAAGGCAGGCAGGCATCACATTTAGTTTAAATCACAATATTCCCTCTTATATTTTTTTTTAATCCAACTATGTATGAATATGAAGCACAACAATGTGACACAAAGGAATCAAGGTATGGCAACTACATTAGCAATTACAACCACTCATATGTACAAATTACACTACCCAAAACAAGCATATAGCTAGCAACATGACTCAAGTGCCCTCACAACAAGAATGTCCCACTAACTCATATGAAATCATGCATGTCAATGCAGGGACGGTCAAGAGACACTCATACTCAAACATAGAATTTCCAATCAATACATGTCAAATACCATAGGCTTGCCCTTATTTTCTTTACCTAAGCATTCAGATAGTTAAGTCAGGATCACTATAGGACTTTATAGGCTTGTAATGTAGGCTTAGGGGTTGGTATGATAGATATGGACATTTAAAGTGACTAAGCCTCCTTTGCACTACACTAACTTTTGGGGTCTCACTTACTAGCCAATTTTCTTTTCCTCCACCCTTATTCTCTCTTTTATTCTTTTATGAACATTCAGGCTGGGTGTGGTATTTTATTCTTTCTTTTTCACTTTTTCACAATTTTTTGCTCTCTTTTGTTCTTTCTTTTTCATTTTTTTTCTTTTCACCACACCTGGTCCTACTTTATTTTTCTCCTATTTTACCCTTCTCCATCCTATTCTATACTATGCACCTCTATGATAGCCACCTTTAACTTAGATTTTTTACCTATGTTAAGGTGTATACTGCCTAAGAAGGAACAGGGCCAAAATAGGTAAATTGTAACACAAATAGGAAGGAGAATGGTGAAAACAAGAAAATAGGCTTACAAGGCTCAAAACAGGGATCAAGGGATACAATTTGCACATGGAAGGTCAATCGAGCTAAAAGTTAAATAAAACCAAAAACTGCCTGTGATCCTTTCCTAACCGACTATCATTCAACCTAAGAAAGACTAACCAAGTAAGTTCTAAATTTAACATATAAAAAAAACTAAGCAGTATCTCGCACTTACATAGCACAGAGTCAATATCATTGACTGTTATTTATTCAGTTCATGAAATTGTTAACAAATGGTTATCATGTCCCTAACACTAATGTCAAAACAAGATCCATAAAGTTTACACATATGTTCATCTATCACAATTCTAAAACATAAATTTTTGGAGGGATATCAAAATCAGCCAAAATTTGACTACTGCCCTAAATACTCAAAATCACCTAATTACACAAAATATCACAATACAAAAAAACACAATATGATATATAATTATCCTACACATATCGATTCTACAACTATATCGCGGTCGATAGAAAAAGAAGCATGGTAACAAAAATTTGTATCTACATAATATGCCCACCCCCAACTAAAAATTGTGCATTGTCCTCAATGCGCTAAAACATAACAACACAAAGGGAAGTGAGAACATACCTGGGACGCACTAAGCACCTGAGTCAGGAGCCTTCTTAAATAGGGGCATAAAATCTAGCGAAGGCATTGTTGATGGAGATGTACTACTGAATGATGCACCCGCAGCTATAGTATCACCTCTCTGCCTATCTATGAATGTAGTCTCCTACAAATCATGTCTAGCCTTTTTAAGGACCTCATTCTCTGTCAAAACATGATCCTGCAAATCATGTAAGTGACCTCTCCTGGTCCCAACTATTAAGACCACCTCATCATCCTCTGTGAAGAAGTCAAACTATCTCAGTGCACGCAAAGATAATATCTAGACTATAAAGGATATCATAGAGAGAGTATATGTTATACTTCTCTCTACAAGAGAGCGTACCTTTGCTCTTTGGATATTAAAATCCTCCCTTATCTAAATTAAATCTGGCATACCTATCTTTATATATCAAGATGTAACCCTTCTCTCCAGTTTATCAATCTATGTCTAAAAATCGATATGCAACTCTGATGGTGTGGCTCTTTGAGAAGCCTTTCATCTAGAATTGGCCTACTCAAATATAGTCTTGATCCTTAATCTTACCTACCCAAAGAGTGTAGTCATCTCAGTTTCAATAATCTTCAACCGAGTAGTTATAGCTCTCTGGCTATCCACTAGGTTGTGCAAAAACTCACTGGATACAGTAGTCTCTATAGATGCACCAATCAGCTTTGAGGTCAAAGTCGGGGCTGAAGAAAAAGTAGCATGTGTCCCTTTGCCCTGAGTACTCAAATTTGGAGCATCTCTCTGCTCCCATTTCTTTATATCTATACCAACACCCGCATCATCTATATGTGCCTCATCAGGTATTGTGGAAACTGTCGGGCCCTCAGTTTGGGCCTGTGGTACTGCTGTCTAGGTCTCCTAGAAGTTCCTGAACATGTCAGACCCTTCAGGTTCCTCATCTGTGTAGTAGCAGTAACAGTCACATTCTCATCAATATCTGGTAACTCAAGCACACTTGCCTCATCACATAGCCTCTAGATCATATAAGTAAATAGCAGGTTATTCAGCCCACCAAATGCTCTATTGTGTAGCTCAAACTTAAGAATGGCAACAAATCAACATCATAACCATCCATCAAGCAGGCAACCAATGCAGGCCTCTAGTGTCAATAGGCCCTTCTTTATCACAGTTGGCCCCTAAATCCATGGGGCCTCATCACTATTTGGTGAAATATAACTGGCTATCTACCTGGCCATCTTGAGCCTCTCAGTCTGGTGCTCAACCTCTCGAATAATATGACAATCCCATGAGATCCTCAATCTATGGTCGTACTCTACTATAGATGTAGGAGTAATATAATTTGGCCCAAATATGACTCTACAGATAGTCTCCTCTCTGACATCAACTCTGACCCCTCTAACTATTGTGTGATCAAGTTGTGGCTACCATGTAAATTTAATAAAGCCTGGATGATGGCATATGGGAAGGACTATGGTGGCTCTGTAAGATGCATAAAACTCCTTCACTATAGTCGGGATATAAGAATTGAGTGGCCTAGTCATCTACCCAAGATGATACCTGATAAATATTGACCTCAGCTCTCGTAATTGTTGCAGCTTCGATAAGTCAATCCGACGCTCCTCATAGATACATCGTGTAGGTATGACTAGCTTCTAGATAGTGCTATCAAGCTCATAGATATATCATATCTCTTCCACACACCACCTCAGATGTCCCTCCTCGAGAGGTGTATCTGGGGAATATGCGGGTATGGGTGCCTACTGTGCAATATGGGATGCCTGTGTTGTACCCTCCTCTGACTATGGTACCTCTGTCTGCTTTGTACAAGTGGTGGTACCCTCCTTAGACTGGGGTATCACTGATGACTACTCCTGCTCAATCTCCTCAGAAAAATCTTAGGATCCCTCCTTAGACTGGGGTCCTGTGTATCAGCTTGTGGAGTTGTTTCTAACTCTGTCTCCTCATTATTATCATCATCATTGGGTAGAGGAGTATGTGATAGTGATATCCTCACGGACTTCATCCTCGTTCGAGCTGCGGCTAACTAAGAAACCTGGCGAGTCTATCCTTACATGACTCTATGTGTTACTGCAACTATAGCATCAACATGAATTTGTCTCGGATACTTCTCCACCAAACCACTAAGCTCAAGAGACCTGATCATTTTCTTGAAGTACTAGCTGTTTTCTTATTTGTTGCTTTGGGTGCCATGTACACCTGAAAAACTAGTTGTTAGCTTCCAAAAAAAGTGAGGGATAGTGCAAGTTGAAGAAAAACTCAAAATTTAAAAAGTTCAAATTTGTCCTCACTTTTCACACCCCTATAACCTATTTGAAATCCCAACAAGTCCAATGTATACACAGTACCCAAGAATCATGAATTTCAAAGCAAACAAACATGTTCAACTCGTGGCATTACTTTCATTCATTCAAGTTCAACTTTTGGCTAGGGCCTGAATTAGAATTTTAGCTTGAAACAAGGCCCTACATTATGATTTTAGGCTATTTCAAGGCTCCCTCATACAAGCATGATAGTTTCTAAATTTTTAGCAATTAAATACACATATCAACTTGTTTTAACAATTGATAAAACATTATACTACCATTAGGAGCCAAGAAAGTTACCTCTTATATGAAAATTTGGAAGAGAATAATAAAGATCTCAAGCAAAACCAAAGTTGAAACTTGTTTCTAGCGTGTTTGGACAAGTCGGTATCTCAAACAAGTGTCGGTTTTGTCTTTTCTTAAGTGTGGAGTTGGTTTATGTTTAAAGTAGAAAGTTTGAATTCAAAGAGAAAATTGAAGTTTTGAGGATTATAATTAGTTAGAATGAGGGTTAGAATGTTTTTATATAGGTGGGGGTTGTAATAGGTCATATTTAATGTTGGTGGGACCAAAATTTTAATTAAAAAGTGGGCACAAATTTGACCTATACGTGGCTTGTATCTGTGCCCTATACCCACAGTCGGGTCCTGGGCGCAGGTAGCACCTGCGGCCCGTAGGTGCTGGGATTTTTCACAACTGGGACTTGGCATATTAACTTTTTTTCTAGATACTTATGGTCCCACAACCCAAGTTTAAGGTCCCAAAAGTAAAATTTGTTGCCAAAGACCATAACTTACCATTTTTTTATCCTCAAAATTTCAACTTTTCAGCTTTCTACTCAACTTACTGTGTGGAACTTGTGACCATGTTAGGCTGATCACACAGTCCCCTTACCTAGAAATCGATGAATGTAGCAATGTTTGTCATATTCCATGAAAGGTTCAAAAGCTACAAACCTACAAAAACAAAATTAATAAAAAAAGTAAATACTAAAATATAGTGGGTTGCCTTCCACTCAGCGCTTGTTTTAACATCATGGCACGACGCAGCTATGTTGGTTACTCATACTTTCCAACAAACCCATGGGTTACCTCTTATTCACCGCTTGATTTAACATCGTGGCATGATGCAGTATCTTGACTACTCAGAATTCATTAAGATACCCATAGAAATATCCACCAGGGTCATCAATACAATCAATCATCGACACTACCCTCATGTCGGTTGGCTGTTTCATAGACTTTTGGATGTTGAATTTTGCCTCCTCACTGTTGACTTAGAATTTCAGCTCACCCTTCTCCATGTCAGCCAAAGATCTACCTATGCCCATCAATGGTCTTCCCATAATAATGGGCATCTCGGTGTCAACCTCATAGTCTAAGAAGATGAAGTTAATTGGGAAACTAAATTTCTCCACCCTAACAATCACATCATAAGAGATTCCCACAAGCTTCTTCACTGTGTGGTCATTCATCAATAGTCACATCGAAGTCGGTTTTGAATGGTTTAATCCTAGTTGCTTGAACATAGCTAGTGGCATCAAATTAATGTTGTCCCCTAAATCACATAAGGCTCGGAAAAATTTGTATGACCCAACAGGGCTTGGTATAGTGAACGCTCCGGGGTTACCCTTTTTTTGCTCCAAGGACCTAGTCATGACTGCACTGTAGTGTTGCACAGCCTCAACATCCTCAAAAGTTGCTCATTCTTCCTTGTGACTAACTATTTCATAAACCAAGTATATCCAGGCATCTGCTCTAAGGCCTAAAGAAGAGGTATGCTTAAACTCAATTCCCTCAGTATTGTAATGAACTGTTTGAGCATACCTTCCTCTTTCTTATGCATCAGTTATTGAGGAAAAGGTAGGGGTGGTATCAAAATTCATCTTACCTCTGGCTTAATGATCGAACCCTTACCTTTATCTTTAGCAACTATACCTTTATCATCTGCTCTCTTCTCAGACTCAATAGCAAGTGTCTCAATATCAATAACTTCTATAGCAGACATTGGGGGATCCATAGTAGTAATACTACTCCTCGTGGTAATAGCAATTACGTGACTATTATTTTTTGGATTGTTCATTGTGTTGCTCGAAAGGGCACCTGGCTACCTCTGGTTTAGAGTTGTTGACATCTGCCCAATCTATTGCTCCAACTGCTTGATAGCAGTGGCATGTGACTCAACCTTCTGGGTCAATCCTGAAATATCAGCCTTAATCTACTTAAGGCTGGTCTCCTGATTTTCCTGAACCTTCACCAATTTAGCTAGCATCTCCTCTATTCTAGATTTTGCATCGCATCTACCACGTGAAATATATCTATCTCCCTTCTCTCTATAGTTATCCTTCTTCCTCCAGTTACTATCTCGCTCTCTGATATAGTCTCTTTACCTATCATAATAGTTCCAACTTTGGTTCCCTTGCCCTTGGACTAAAAAATCTTCCATCTGACGATCCAGGTAATTAGTTTTCTCTTCCAAATAAGACTGTATGCTTTAGAAGCTGACCCTTGTGCTTCTACTGCATTCACTTTCTCAGAACTTATTGCTACCAACTGCTTTGCTAGCACTCCTAATTAGTTCTTAGTAATGCAACTTTTCTCTACTACATCATCAGCTGACCTTAGGTCACAGAAGGCACCAATAACATAAGTACCAGATCCCCTCTCAGCCTCCAGAGTTTGCCACCCTCAGTTAGTGAATGAGATCTAATCTAACATCTCTAAAGTTGCCTCCCAACATAGTCTCCTGAAAGCTCCTCCAGAAATGGTGTCTTTCATGGCTCTGGAACTGATGTTCAGGGCTCTGTAGAATATCTCAAATAAGTTTTTCCTAAATACTGATGATTGGGCACCAAGTTCAGCTTCTTCTTAAACTTGAACCAAGCCTCGTACATGGATTCTGACTACAATTGCCTGAACTTATAGATCTCGTCCTTAAGCTGCAACATCCTTAACGGAGGGAAGTACATGTTTAAGAATTTCCTGCATAACTCGTTCCAAGTCGCGATAGAGCCTCTTAACAATTTCCCTAACCATAAAGATGATTCTTCGAAAAGTGAAAAGGAAAAAAGCCTCAGCCAAGTACTTTCGAATTTACCCCTGGATTGGTATACGAGTAATAGATCCTAAGTAAATTTGCAAGGTACAAGTTTGCATCATCGGTCCCTTCAAATTTAGAAGTTTGATCATGGCACTCGTAATGTCAAATTTGATGCCTGGGGCAAAGCAGGAGGTATCATGGATCCAGTATCTGTCGGTTCAACATATCCTATATCTTCCTCATCATCAATATATAGTTGCACATACTAATATGCTGGGATAACTTGAACACAATCACCTCTAGCTCTATTTTGATTCCCACTGAGTACTGCTTGGTGGTCTGTTGCTTGTCTTTGTTCAGCTAGATCTGCATCCCTAGCTATCCTCTGAGCATGCTGCTCTCCTATCGGCTTCAGTTTGAGCTAAAAGCTCACCAGTTTGACGCTCAATAATATTTTGTACCCATTCAGTAGGAGGTACGATATCACGAATCCCTTCAAGATTATCACCTCTTTTTGGCTCAGACATCCTACCAGGTGTTTGTAGGATCCTCTCTAGATTCAGATTTATTGGGAGTAAGGGATTGCCTCTACTCTGTATTCTAGGCATACACCGGCATATGTCCATCTAAGAAAAAAAAAGAAAAACTAAAGCCCAAAATTGTGATAACCTCAATCTATAAATCAACACCGTGTTACCCGACAACGGCGTTAATTTCTTGATGACGTCCAAGCAACACCTCATTTTAGATGGTAGTACGGTCGTTGTCAAGATATAGTAACTCAACTAAAGTTGGGGTCGAATCCCAAGGGATCACGTGGTTTGACAGATCTCAGTGGTTGTAGTCTATGGGTAACGCAGGAAAGTAAATGGGGGGATTTTTCATAGTCATCTAGAACATAGAACAATATTAACTTGGTTGAAAATCAATCGTAAGTGAACACTAGGATTGTTTCCCCCTTGCATCTTAACTCTATAGGTTTATTGTGCATTGTTGAACCAACCCAATACCTTGCATGCAGAACCAATAAGTTATGTACCTCTTACAGTTTTTGGGACAAGTCAAAGGATTTTACCTTTTTCCTATTGAGTCTCAAGATGTCGCGTTACTAACCCTTACCCTGGTCCAAGTTAACTATCATCTTTTAAGTCTCAAGTTATTAGATAAAGGCTAATAATCATTCAGATATACCATTGTGTTGCAGCAGATCGACTATTAGCTCCCAAATTACTGTTGTTTTTATCTTTTCCTAGTTACTACCCTTTTTTTAGAGCAAGCAATAATATCTAGGTGGGATACTAATGTGTGCACCCATTAAGAAATCAATCATATCGAAGATAAATCAACGCATGCCATGGGTATTGGTTTCTATCAACAATCGTACTTCCCCTACTTCATCAATTTGCCAAGGTTTCCACAACCCTAGTTATGGGTTTTAGCCGCTCATGATTGTAAAGAAATCAATAATATTCAATTGGAAAGCAAAGATGAAATCACAATGATAAAGATGAAAGAAATCCCACAACCGTAAACTGAATAATCAATCAAAGTCAATATAATGGAATCCCAAAATCAAAGACGGATCTTGATATCAAAATATATTTCTAAGTGTTAAAAGTGTGTCACCTCTACGAAAAAGTACATAAGGGGTATTTATAGTACAAGAGAAAACCCTAAAAATGAAGCCCAAACAAAAATAGGAGAAAACAGGGTCAGTGGCCACCCGCTTCTTGGTCCTGCGGTTTAGTCATGGTCGCATGTTGTACCTGTGGTCTGCTCCGGGCGCAGGTACCAACCGCAAGTACCGGATGGGAAATTTCATGCAAGTTAGCTCTGAGTATTTTGGACTTTCTGCTACCCACTTTGTCTATATGCGGTCTATAGGTCAACACCTGGTATGTAGGTTGACTTAGTAGGTACCGAGAGTCAATTTTTCAACTCTACTTTGAATCGCAAACATGCATTGATCACGATCAAGCTGGAAAACATCCTAATCATCCATAATCACTCCAAAAGTAGCCAAAATACCTTTTTCACCATTTTCACGAACTTATCATCCAAATCATGGTTTTCTGTAAAACATACTTAAAACGGTTCATAACTAACAAAAAGGCCTCAGAAACTTGCATATTTTTCTCATTTTAAGCATCGAAAGTGCTATATTTCTATAGCACATCAACCGACACCGTCTAATATCCAAATTAATCCAAACAAAGCCTTTTAAACAAAGAACCAAAACTGAATATCAATAAAGTGTCAGGACATGCCCCCGACTATAGCCAAAAATAAATCTAAACAGTCTAAGACATTAGAGACCAAAACATGAAATGTAGACTTTCAATGTATGAAAGCTCACCACTTCAATGTCAATTCATGAGCTGATCTCGAATCCTAATCATTGAGCAGGAGGAGTAGAAGTATAACTAATTCCTGGATCGCATGGGGATACAGCATTCGAAGATGGTTAGCGATTGGAGCACTAGCATGAAACTCAGGGATAAAGTTAACATAATGACATAGTCAATAATTCAAAATAATTCAAAACCAATGCACATAATCAAATGCATATACATATATAAATTACATGCCGGGATAGGGAACAAGGCTTAACATGCGCTTCAAACTTTAGCTTGGCTTGTGTATCTCAACCGTCATAACATGTACCCTAGGGCTATGTGAGCCCCAGCTCTCACCCCCTGGTCAGGCCCGAGTGCATGTAGCCTCATGAACTAGAGAATAATCTCATATATATGTATAGGGATCATATACTGAGGTGACTTAAGCACCCAATTATGTGAAGATTTACTGGGGACTCAAACCTCCCTAATCATGTAATAATAATGAGGGGAACTCGAACCTCTCTGGTCAGTTTGACCCCTGCATTGGCAAATGCGGTTTCCACTATCGGTCAGTCGGACCTCCACTTTCATGACTCATCTACATAACCCCCATTACAGCTTAATTAAAACATTTATCATACAATCTCATTCATTGAACCATAATACATATTTAGGCATACATTGTTGGTATCGTTATACCAACTGCACTTACAAGGTAACAAAAACATGCCAAAATAATTACATTACTTGGGGAAAATTCACAACCCCCTTTGCTTCATTTTACAAATTCTCATATTTCTCATAATTAAAAATTAATTTCACATTATAGGATTGGGGTCATAACCACTTCAAAAGTCACAAGTTTGGGAAAAACACAATTTCCCTAGTTCATTCACCATACCCATGCACCCACAAGTTCAAAACCATAATTAAAGCATGATTAATCACATGTAAACCATGGGAAAACATTGTTCAACAAGAAGCATTCAAAAACCCTCAATCCTTGTTTCAAAACCAACATAAATATCTCATGAATCATACTTTAAAATATATGCTTTTAACACATTAACAATGAGGAAAGAGTATTATGTCTTAAACACCAAGAAATTTGGAGAGAAATCGATCCTTGAGCCCTTAGATGACCAACTTGATAAAACCCTAGCTTGACTTGCTTAAGGGAATTTAGAAAGTCTTTTGGAGTGTTTAAGAAGTTACTTAGATTTGTTTCATAGTGCTAGTGACACCCTAAAGTGTTTTTAAGACGTGGGTTTTAATTTGGGTAAGAGGGCAAATATCCAAAATGCCCTTAACTTAAAAGCTGAAAAAGTACCGCCATTGATTACGGGTCAACCGTTGACTCATAGCCACTCCTTATGACTCGTCACTGCGAGTCGTAACCAAGATAGCCTCTAGGACCCAACCCACTGTTGAACCTATGACTCAACTGATACAATTCGTAATGAGACCCTATGACTCGTAGGGTCCAGTCGTAGTCAACACAGAACCCAATTGGGTAAATAGAGGACATCCTACAATTTGAACCCAACAACTCGTAACAAATCCTTACAGATCATAGTAAGTCACTCGTACTCAAAGCATAACTTAGCCACTTAATTTTTTATGTGGTTACGATTGGGTCCATAGGCCTCGTCAAGACTTCTAACGACTTGCACCACCAAGTCGTACTCAGGACAATAACTCAAGCACTGTTCAATATGCACCTTACGACTAGGGTCACCTGACCTGTCAAAACATATTACGACTCATTAGATGAGTCGTTGCCAGGGAAGAAAGGTCAGAACTCAAAAAAAAATTGAGGACCAAAAACCCAAGGCATTACAATAAATACTAGCTTCAAAAAGGAGAAAGTTGAAGAAACAATAAGCTTTTAGTAAGAATGGAGGGGGAAAAAGTTGGAGAGAGAAAAAAGGTAATTTGAAATTAAAAAAAATGAGTTAGGGTTTATTCTTTAAGTATATTTGTAAATAGCTTCGATAGTTTTTAATATGTTACTAGTATACGACTCGCGAGATGCACGGATAATATCAAAATATTATTTCTAATAATTCATATTGAAAGGTCTTATTCGGATATGTTTGATCAAATTATCTTTTTAAAACTCAAACATCATATTATTTCTCAAAGAAATATGGCTAAGAATAAAATGAAATATTCTACCCACCCGCCACCTCCACCCCCCACCCCCATTAGCCCCCCACCCCTCTTCCTTCAAATTTTTAAATAAATAAATAAATTATAGCACACCACCACTACCACCCCTCACCCAAAATGCCTCCATCCTCGCCGACCCTTCTCCCACCTCTAATCAAATCTATACAAAAAATAATAATTTAATTGTAAAAATATTTTTATGTTTCATATTTTTTCTTATTATATTATTCACAATTCAAAGATATTAGGTTGTCAATTACTTTACTTTATTTGAATTTGACTTTAAATGATTTTTTTGTGTGTGTTACGCGTATAAGCAACTAAGTTTTCTTATCTCAGCTAAGTAAATTTATCCTATATCGATATCTTTACATAACATGACATAGTACAAAAGTTGAATGATTGCTAAAGAGAATAACTTCATATAATTTTTTCATCATTATAGTAAACAATTAGTATCTATTATAGGAGAACTATTTATATTAAACACAACATATCTCCTATTTATATTCAAATTACATATCTTCTATTTAAAATACCATGCACACTCCAAATTCACGATCAAACAAATGAAATGTCTTTCTACTAATGCACAAAGCTTTCTCACTGTTTTGATAAATAGTCAATCCATGACAATGTTTATGTTGTTTGATAAGAAAAAGACCATCTTTCCCCAAAGCTCTCTCTCTCTCTCTCACACACACACATATAAACTTGAAATTAAAAATACCATGCACATTCCAAATTCACGACCAAACAAATAAAGTGTCTTGCTAGTAATGTATAAAGCTTTCTTACTATTCTGATAAATATCCAATCCATGACAACGTTTATGTTGTTTGATAAGGCAAACACCATCTCTCCCCCAAGCTCATCTTCTCCCCTCTAGCCCTCCCTTTAGGAAGTTTAAAATAGCAATTATTCCTCCGCTGTCATCAATTCCAACTTAATATCCTAACAAGATATTTAAATTATTTATTATAATATGCAAATTGGAGGATAATATCTAATTATATATCATGTAAAAACAAATAAATTTCAAAATCATAGAGATTTATCTTGGCCGAGTAGGAAGAACATAAAATATAATGAACACTTTTTTAATAAATAATAATACAAAATGGAACTAAAAAAAGGTTAGCATTTAAAAAGGTAAAGGCTTGACTAAAAATTTGAATTAACGTTGATTTTATTTTCATTTCGTGATTGAATATGTTTATTTTTATCAATAATCAAACAAATAAATCAAAATGAAAAATATTGCTTACTTGAGTTAAGAGCGAAATATTATATAAAAAAAATTAGCTTGTAATACGGCTATCACTCGTCTGTGTACAAAACATGAATATATTAAAAAGAATTTCTAGAAAAGAAAATACATGAAGAATTCAATAAAGAAATGAACATCAATAAACAAAGAGAGGGAGAGAGAGGTGTGGAGAAGGATGCTTAACATTGAAGATTATAGTAGGGCATATGCAAGAGAGATTTAGGAGTTTGAATTTCATTCCAACTCAAATTTTATTAAAATTGAAATTCGAAAATCGTATCAATTTATTAAAGACAATCTGATTTTTAATCTTTCTTATCCTTAATTCTTTTAAAATGCAACATGCCTTTTTTCTTATAATATGTATATTCAAATATTTTTTGTTGTTAACAATAAAGCAACAAAAGAGGAGTAAATTGTTACCTGTCCTTATCTTTCCTATTTTACCAAAATCTTATGCCCCCACCCCACCCCACCCGACCCCGCGCCCCCTCTTTTTCTCATTTTTTCTCCTTTTGATAATATGCTCAAGCATATTTTTAATTGTAATCATCTTAACATTGGGAACTCAAGCATTTAATTATTTTGGTAAAATAGGAAAGATAAATTGTATCATTATTTTACCAAAATGCTAATACTTAATATGCTAATTCCTATTGTGAGTAGTTGCATCATTTTCAAATTTGAAGAACACAAGTAATTAACAATTTTATTAGGAGCTCAACTCATTTAAATAATTTAATTATTTTTGAAAAATAATAAAAGACAATGTTTCTTCTTCTTTTTTCTATTTTTTGTTTTTTCTAAATCAAGATGTGCCCAAAAGTGTGCTTTTAAAAATCAATTGGCAGTTTCGGTATATAAATGAATCAAAAAGTAAATATAGATTGAATTTAGATAATTTAAAATTTATATTTAATTTTAAAATAATTGCAAGTAAAGGTGAGGTTTAAATACTCACCACAAATGGATATAATTTAGCTATATAATTTTTTAAAATTATTATTATTATTATTATTATTATGCAGCATCTGAAAATATAAATTTATGAAAAGTAGTAAAAGTTCGTTGATGTTATGTAACTACTATTACATACTAACACTACTATTAAATTTTTAGAAACCGTTCCGCTACTACGCCAGTGACCCTGGTGATAATTTTGAGCCAACAGATTTTATATAAAAAATAGAATATATCACAGAAATTTGTTACAATTCAACTTGTAAATGAATTTGATTGCGATAATTTGATTCCTTAAGACTTCAAGTGCTATTTCAAATTGATAAAGGTTTAAATTGATCTATATATATATATATATATATATATATATATTTAAATTGATCTATTTAAATTGATCTATATATTATTATTATTTAAATTGATCTATAAATTGATCAATATATTATGTGTGTATAATATTTAAATTTTATAATATATAGGTTTGAAAAAATAAAATTCTATTAGAACTCTTCAATTATGAATTTCTATTTATTAAGATAATAAAAAAATTTTAAAAGGATAATGTATTTCAAATTCAAATATTTAATCTTTTAATGCAAAATTTTTATTACGATGTTTATAACCTTATCCTAAAAACCGCCACGCAACTTTTTAATATCTTGTCACTTGGGTTCTTGTCTTGCTTTTAGTTTTGGTTAATATATAGAGAGATATTCTTCTTCTTATTATTATTATTATTATTGTTGTTGTTGTTGTTGTTGTTGTTGTTGTTGTTGTTGTTGTTGTTGTTATTGTTATTATTATTATTATTATTATTATTATTATTATTATTATTATTAGCAGCAGGCGGCAGCAGCAGCAGAAGGCGGCGGCAACATCAGCAGAAGGCGGCGGCAGCAGCAGCAGGCGGCCGCAGTAGCAGCAGCAGGCAGCAGGCAACAGGCAACAGGCAGCAGCAGCAGCAGTAGCAGTAGCAGTAGTAGTAGTAGCGGCAGCATCTGAAAATATACATTTATGAAAAGTAGTAAAAGTTCATTGATGTTATGTTACTACTATTACATACTAACACTACTACTAAATTTTTGAAAATCATTCCACTATTACGCCAGCGACCTTGGTGATATTTTTATGCCAACATATTTTATGTAAAAAATAGAATATATCACAAAAAATTGTTATAATTCAACTTGCAAATGAATTTGATTACGGCAATATGATTCATTAAGAATTCAAGTGCTAGGCTCTAATACTAGATTGACAAGATCGCAGGGCTGGCGGTAATCCGTGCAGCCATCCAGACCTATACTATTGGAAGAACCAAAATATATGAGAATTTCTTACAGCTTATTGACTGTATGGAAGGATTAATCTTTTACCCGAGCAAAAGGCCTATCAGAATTTAATACATACTTAAGTTAAGCCCATGTGTCTAGTGATTCTAACTGTGAAAAGGACGCCCTTTTCTTTCTCTTTAACGGGTTTAAAAGTCACGGCTTGCTAGACGTAGTCACTAAGACAAAGCTAACAAAGTAGTACTAACTTCGACTGTGCCACCATCTTGGAACCAATCCAAGAAACTATAGAGAAATTTCTTTATATTTTTATAGAGTCTTGATCTTTCAAAGTTATTATGTAAGAGAAGTTAGATCTCTAGCATAGATATAAAAACTATTTAGTCGGACATAGTCACGGCCAGAGAGGGAGAGAGAGTAAGTAAATAACTTAATGTAAAAGGACAAATAAAATACCTTTAATGGCCGAAAGCAAGGCCGGAATAGTATTTAACAGTGATCTTTATTCACACTCCAAAATAAGAGAGCAATTTACAAGTAGAGAGAGAATTCTTAGAAAAAAACTTTTTTCTTCTACCTTCCCTAACAAATGAAGGCGTCTATATATAGGAAAAGAAAAGAATCTATGAACAGCAATATAGGTCCCACATTCGGGTCTCGTGCACAGTGTAATTACTGTGTAAATAGTATGAACAGTAATATGGGTCCCACATCTGGGTCCCGCGCAAAGTGTAATTACTGTGTAAATAGTATAACTTATATTTTGTCTTTGCCTTTTAATTTCCTAAGGAATTCTTCCATTCATCTAATGGCATCTTCTTCGGTGATATTATCACTGTGATACTCTTTATTGAAGTGTCTGACTTGTCATATTGGTTAACGATTTGAAATATATTTCTTTTAAATTCTTCCAAGTATTTTTCTATTATTTCAATTCTATCTCCGTCTTGCACGAAAATCCTTCTAGCAATGTGCTTAATCGCACTGTCCTCAATAATATCCTTTCGAGGGGATGCTGCATATTCCTGAACTTTAATTTTAATAGAGTCCAGAAGTTTTTGTCCATGTAAAATTTTTGTTTTGGGATCTGTCCTCATTAGTTTGTCCCAAAAATTATTATAAAATACCCTGTATAGACAAGGGATTTGCTTTTCGGTGAATCCCAATTCTGGAGACCATTTGTGTATCCATGGAATTGAAAATTCAATAAAAAAAAAGTTAATTTAATTGATTTTTTCAAGATTGCAGATATAATCTGCGTAATATAGCTCGTTTAACTTTGGAGAAACTTGGGTCCATTCTTCGTATAACTTAAGAAATTGATCCGACAATATCTTGGTAGTTGGATTGCGGTATGACCACCAATTTAAAAATCAGTTAGGAATTGGTTCTGCAAATATCTTTGCACATATTTTCATAAACCAAGTATGTTTATGTCGATCATTAGTATAATAAAGAACTTTATCAAAGGCCTGTATATAATCCCAATAAGTAAAATTTATACGAGACCCTCTAAGATTGATTTGTCTTTCGATCATTGTGGTCATCCCTCAATCTTCAATGGATGTAATTCGTTTAATAATAAGCTTTGATAATTTATAAACATTCTCTTCTGTATTATACCCAGTAAAGTGCTCAAAATCTACACTACCTGTAGAAGTGAGAATGGTCTCATAATAAGTACAGGTTTTGTATGACTCACCCAGGAAATATAAGTTATTCATCAAATATTTCTGGAGTATCTTCCGTGGTTCATATCTCCTCTGAATCTCAGAGTTTTCAACAAGAAATATCATCTCTTTGTTTTCTATTTTTTCGTAAGACTTGATATCATTATTGTCTTTTTTTAGCTATAGAAGCAAATGTATCACTTTACTTTTGTTAGGCTAGGTATGCCTGCAACTGTCCGTATAACGGACTGTCCTCTGGAATATCTTCCAGATTAATTAAAGGAGATGACGATGATTTGCCTTTCTACATCATTTTAGAGTTTATCAAACTCTTGTTTCCCATTTGTATAACTAGAGAATTAGATGAGGATCCGTATGACGATCCTTGAGAATATGATTTTCCTGGGGATGATCTTCCCCTAGAGAATTTTCTTCCTCCTGATTTGCCTCTTCCTCTTCCTCTGGCCAATTGCCATGGAGGATCCATACAGCAAATAAAATAATTATTTTTAGGTAGATATATCGAATCCATGTTCATCAAACATTTCTCTAACCTCTCAAAATCATTGACATAAAATTCTTCTTAACCATATCATGGATAATTTTTTCAATTATAAGATTTGGTAAATCTCTGTATAACGGAATTACTTTTAAGATGGTGATCATGGTCTTTTCAGTAAAAAAAGAAGTATAAAAATTTATTTTTAATTTAGATATTCCCTATATAGGAAATCAGGCAGGGATTTATCAATTCCTTTTTTATAATGAATTTCAAAGTCAAAAGGGACTAATTGCGCTTGCCACCTTGCAAATATCAATTTTGAAGCATCATGTTTAAAGTCATTATCAAACATGTATTTTATAGATTGAGCATCAGTTTTTATCAAAAACTTTTGATTGTATAAATCGTCTTGAAATTTTAAAACACACTTGACAATTGTAAGCATTTCATGAGCCACAGTAGCATATTTTTTCTGGGCTTTGGTCCATTTTTCGGAATGAAATTTTATCAAGTATTCAAATTTGTCCTGGGATTAACTTGTTTCAGTATTCCTCCATAACCTATATTAGACGCATCTGTCTCAGTGATTTTTTGCCACATAGGATTAGCCAAAGTTAAACAGGGCAAAGTTTTAACACTCTGTTTAATACGTTTAACAAAATATGTGTGACTATTAGTCCAAGAACCTTTATGATCCTTTTTTAGCCTATCATATAAAGAGGCTAAGTCACGAGATAAATTTTTATAAAAAGGGGAAATATAATTCAAGCTTCCCAAGAATCTATGCAATTGAGTTTTGTCGGTATTAACATCAGGAAATTTAGATGCAAAATCAATGGATCGTTGTATGGGAGAAATCTTCCCTTGAAAAATGTTGTGCCCTAAAAATCGAACATCTGTTTGAAACAAACTCATTTTTGGTTTAGATATCACCAAACCATTTTGTACAATAATGTTTTTAAAATACCTAAATGCTTAATATACAATTCAAATGTCTTGGAGAATACTAAAATATCATCAATATAAACTATGATGAAATCCATATGAGGATTAAAAATATTATTCATGATTTTCTAAAATTCAGAAGGGGCATTTTCAAACCAAATGGCATAACATTCCATTCATATTGCCCAAAAAGAACATTGAAAGCAGTTCTGTAAGTATATTCCTTAAATACCTGAATCTGCCAATAACCAGATTTTAAATCAAATTTTGAAAATATGTTGGCGTTATATAATCTTGCCAGTAAATCCTTTTTGTTTGGAATAGGATGCCTAATCCATTTTAAATATTTATTCAAAGGTTTGTAATTTATTACTAACCTAGGAACACTAGGCTCTTTTTCTACAACGTTATTAACATAAATATAGTACAAGACCAACAGAATTTCGAAGGTTTTATCAAACCCTTCTATAACAGATTATCAATTTCTTTTTTGCAGATTCAACCAATTCGGCATTCATTTGACAAGGCCGTGATTTGGTCAGGACATCATCCTCCGAAAATTTATCTTCATATGGAAGAGTGACAACGTGCTTTTTTCGATTCAAAAAAGCACTAGGGTGATCGGCACAAATATCAACAGCCATTTGTTCAGAAATTAATTTATTTATTTCTATTTCTTAGTAGATTTCATTGTATCACAAATATTCATGCTAAGAAGTTTAAACTGTAAAGAATCAGTATGTTTTTGCTTCATATCAATTAAAGCATTTATATCTCTAGTTACGGGATCTATAACAAAAGAATAAGATATCTCTTTATTCTTGTATGTAGCAGTAAATCCTTTACAATCAAGATGAGTAAAAGGATATATAGCAGTAGTAAAAGAAATTCCAAATATAATTGGAGGGTATAACTGATTTTTCACGAAAAAAAAGAAATGCGGAATGCATGTTTTATTTTGACAAATATGAGCATTCGATATTTTATATTTATATCAAGAGCATGTCTAGATGCAGATTTAACCAAATGAGTAGTCTTTTGAAAATATATAGTAGGGATTAACCCTTCTTAAATGTAGCTAACATCTGCTCCACTATCAATCATAGCAATATTAATTATAAAAAACTAGTTATTAATTAAAATAGTACATTTAATGTACCATTTATGAGCAGTAACAATTTGCATCATACCTAGAAAGTAATCATTTTTTAAATCAAGAGATTTTTGAAGAATATCATTTTCCTCATTTTTATTAGTAATTTTTTCTTTTTCTTTTAAAATTTTAGTAGGAGAAATATCGTCCTCAATTTGCGAAATCATGTGATCACAAATCATTTGATTTTGTTTAAGAGATTTAATCTCTCTTTTCAAGTTTTCAACTTTAGTTTTTAAATCATCAAGAGAAGTAGTTTTACCAGGGGCAGAACTTATTGAAAAATGCTAATTAACCTCTGTTAAAGAATAGGGTATAAAATAATCAGAATTATTTACTAGTTCAAGAAAATTGCCATCAGTAGTCTTTGGCATACTAGGTTTTGAATTAGTGGAAAAATTAATAATTTTCACGTAGTTTCTCATCCGAAACTTCTTTTAAGAGTTCCAAAACATTGTCAGAAGTAATGGTTTTTATATTCTAATCTTCAAATTGGGATTGCAATTTATAAAATGCATCATCACAAGTGCAGGTATGACCTTTACAATCAGAACAAGTAGTATCAACATTTTTATCACTATCAGATAAATCAAGCAAATCAACTTCATTGTCTGATTTAGATTCAGAATTATAATCAGATTCTGATCCTGAGGTGTATAACAATCCATAAACTTTACCATGAAGGTCTTTATCAAGTTCTAAAGACTTCAGCTTTTCAAGCTTACAGTTTGGAGAAATATGCCCAAACTCACCACATTTGTAACACTTAATCTTAGCAAGATCTCTCTTGGATCTATTTTGCATAAATCTGGTAGATTTGCGATAAGCTTTCCTAGCTTCATGTTCTTCTTTGGATCTAGATCTAGATCTCTCCTTCCTATAAGGTTTATCATCCTTAGAATATCTATGACTCTTTTTCTTGGAAATGGTTGGATCGGGTACTACAAACTGAGTACAAAAATCTCCTAATTAAGATCGTTTCTTTAGCTTATCAATCTTAAGTTGTCTAGATAACTTTAATTCATTGCACAAATTCAATCTTTTTTGTGTGCATACTCCTATTAATTTACCATAGGTTTAATTTTCCTATGGGATTTCACCGTAAGAACCTCTAAGAGCCTTTTTTACCCTTTCAGCAAATAATGAAGGAAGTCTGTCTATAAATTTAGTCTTCGAATGATCATACCTAGATGGAGATAGAATTGAAATTATAGAAAAATACTTTGAAGAAGTTAAAAGAAATCTACTTTAGGACAGTGCGATTAAGCATATTGCTAGAAGGATTACCGCCAACCCTCCGATCCTGTCAATCTGGTATAAGAGCCTAGGAACTTTCATAGTAATTATGTAATAGATATGAACTATTAAGCGTAGATATGATTTATCTACTCATGGAAATAGGAGACGTGAGTACTAAGAGTACTCGACTTTAAGAGGTAGATATACCTCAAAATCTTGACTTATTAAATAAGTGGACTATACCAAAAATTGATATAAAAATCATTTATGATTATGGTTGGTTTGATAAAATTCTTTCTAAACAAATAATAAAGACGATTGAACAGTCTTTAGCACTAAATTCATTTTAGCAGACGATTCGTTTATTAAATAAATGTGATATTGATTTACATAAAAAAAAACATTATAATTTTATGCATATTGGAATGGTTCAAATTGCTTTTAAACAATTAACCCTTACAGCGTTACCAGAGATATTTTTAGCAGCTCTTGGAGGTGATAGAAATCTAAATTTCAGACAGTCTCTAATGGGTTCAATTGAATCCACTATGGCCTATGGTCCAGTCTTCCAATGAGCATACTTATTTTCGGGTAATTCCATAACCCGACTCATAAAGGTGTCTTTATACCACCTAAATTCCCCTAGAGTTTTACATCTAAGACCATTTAAGAGGGTGCAGACAGTCTCATACTGATTGGTGAATCTATCATTAAAATTTTCTAAAATAGTAAGAACGAGAGTATAAACAGCATCTTCCCTATTTGCTGATAGGGTTTTATCTAGATTATCAACCCCTACCTCAATAGCTCTGGCATCGAAAAAAGCAACCTTTTTTCAGTAGTTAGAAAATTATCCCACCATCCATGAAGTTGGCCAGTAAAACCAGCCATTATCATTTTACAAATAATTTTATTTGTGTTCCTTTGACTAGTCGCACTACACACTGTTGAATACATCATCATGCGGTGCATAAGAATAGTTAATTGCCTATCAGTTAGGTCATCTAAATTTCATTCATATTTATCAGAACCACTATAAGACGTATTAGTCTGATTCGAGTCCCTTTCCTCTGTCAGAACATCTTGAGGAGTCGGTCTTGGATAGTATTAAGTTTCCATATGGGGTAAATCAGCATATTTGGTATTTTTACCCGGTTGTTTTCAAATCATCCCTCGGAGCTTATTAAGCTCTGATTTAGTCTGGTTTTTTAAATCAGAAGTTGATTCTAATTGATCAGGAAAATCATTTGATAAACAATAGGTTTAATATTCAAACCAGAAAGCTTTTTATTAAGAAGCTCTTCTAAATCCTTTAAAGGCGGACTAATTTGAAATCCCTGAATATCAGGAGGCCTTTGAATACTAGTATTAGTTGTTAAATCTTTTGATTTACTTCCTGAAGAGGAGGCAATTTCAGCCGATTTTGAATTAGTACTCAAATTTTTAACCAAATTAGTTAATTCATCAAGTTTTTTATCAAGAGAACTGATATGTTCTCCTAAGACTTTAACATATAAGGTCAAATAATTATTTGAGAAATTAGATTATTAATTTCGGTGATGCTTACTTTTGTAATTTCGTTATCAATGAATTTCTGAAAAGCAGAGAAAGTGATACCTTTATTATTAGGTAAAATGAAAGGTACATGTGGCGGGTAAATAGCTTTAACAATATTACCGCTTATGTCTTTATAAGATCGTTCTAAAACCTTTATGTATGAAAGTAAATAAGTGGTTATAAACCAAGGAACAAATGTATAATTTGATTATGCAAGGCACAAGCTTCATAGAATTCTTGAGAAATATTATGCAATTCATCGGGACTATAAGTCTCAAAAAATCAAGTTCTAAACTGGTTTCATTTTTTATTAAAAAATTATGTTTTAATATAATTCCTTGCCTGGGATCCAGGACTAAAATTAATTTGATGTGGAATCATCCAAATAATTTGGATCAAAGTTCATTTCAGAAGCAGTAGGGATATCTCTATCAGAGATATTATTATTATCTTGAAAAATATTTGTTCGAGAATTGATCTTGATTTTTTCTACAAATTTTGTAGGAGTAGAATCAATTGTATACAAAGAGGCAGCACGGCTTCTAGCTGGACCATATGATGGCTCTATAGGATAAATATGATACAGAGCCGGCAATAATTTAGGCATAGAAAATGAATGTTTGTTATAAATAGTAGACTTATCATCAAACAGAATAAAAATCCGCCTATCCGGATTTTGGGTAACATGAGAGAGCTCGTTATTTGTTAAGTCATCTGTAACCTGACTTGAAGATATAACAGAATTTAAGGTCCACATAGTGGGATAATCAATCTCATCCCATTTGATAGGTCTCCTAGTGGTGACCTTAGACCTTGAAAATTTTATTTCAACTAAGACAATCTGATCTGATGTGTCGTATAACTTACATCGAGGATTTAAAGTGGAAAACAATCTATAATAAATCCTGTATAACAAACATATAAGTTCAAATCCAGGCGTATAATTATAACTATGCGTTTTTACATTTAATGTCAAAGCATCAAGTATGTTCTTATCAGTCAAAGATAATTGCAAATTTGGCTGATATTGAAATAAACTAGACTATAGGCCACAGTGGTTTCAATTGAACCCTTATGTTTATAACCTTGTCCTAAAAACTACCATCCGTTTTTTTAATATCGCTATTACGCCCGTGACCAAAAAAATAAGATAATAATTTTTTTTTAAAAAAAAAGGATAATATATTTCAAATTCAAATATTTAACCTTTTATTTCAAATTTTTTATTACAATTTTTATAACCTTATCCTAAAAATTGTCATGTGGCTTTTTAATATCTTGTCACTTGGCTTCTTGTCTTGCTTTTAGTTTTGGTCTATAGAGAGAGAGATATTATAATAATAATAATAATAATAATAATAATAATAATAATAATTATTATTATTATTATTATTATTATTATTATTATTATTATTATTATTATTATGCAGCATTTGAAAATATACATTTATGAAAAGTAGTAAAAGTTCGTTGATGCTATTTTACTACTATTACATACTAACACTACTATTAAATTTTGAAAACCATTCCGCTATAACGCTAGTGACCTTGGTGATATTTTTGAGCCAACATATTTTATGTAAAAAATAGAATATATCATAGAAATTTGCTATAGTTCAACTTGTAGATGAATTTGATTACGGCAATATGATTCATTAAGATTTCAAGTGATATATATATATATATATATATATATATATATATATATATATATATGTATATGTGTATGTATGTATATATATAATATTTAAATTTTATAAGATATAGGTTTGAAAAAGTAAAAGTCTATTACAACTCTTCAATTATGGGTTTTTATTCATTAAGATAATATTATTTTTTTAAAAAAGGAACAATGTATTTCAAATTCAAATGTTTAATCTTTTAATTCAAAATTTTTATTACAATGTTTATAACTTTGTCCTAAAAACTGCCACATAGCTTTTTAATATTGCTATTACGCAGTGACCTTGGTGATATTTCTGAGCCAAAAATTTTATGTAAAAAATAGAATATATCACAACAATTTGCTATAATTCAACTTGTAAATGAATTCGATTACGATAATATGATTCTTTAAGACTTCAAGTGCTATTTCAAATCTAAATATTATATATATATATATATATATATATATATATATATATATATATATAAATTTAAATTTTATAAGATATAGGTTTGACACAGTAAAAGCCTATTACAACTCTTCAATTATGGGTTTCTATTTCATTAGATAATAATTTTTTTAAAAGGAATAATATATTTTAAATTCAAATATTTAATCTTTTAATTTAAAATTTTTATTACAATGTTTATAACCTTGTCCTAAAAACTGTCACATGGCTTTTCAATATCTTGTCACTTGGCTTCTTGTCTTACTTTTAGTTTTGCTTTTATATATACTAGTATAGGTAACCCGCGCGATGCGCAGAACCTTTTTTTAAAATCTTTATTAACAAATGTTAGCTTATTCATTTTTAAATAACAAAATTAATTAATTTACAATTATTTTAGATGTTTTGTTTTAAAATAATAATATTAATATTTTCTATAATTATATTCCATTAGTTGAGTTTTAAAAATATTAAATAATTATTAATTTTGTTGTTGGACATTTACATTTATATTAATCAATTAAAACATGTAATTGCAATCTTTCCCTTTGATTTCAAATTTTAATTTTTTTTCTCTATCAATTCTACCTCAATAACTAACAACACTCTTTTAAAAGATTTAATTTTGAATTTTCAATTCAAACACTAAAAGTATTTAATTGTGTCAACTACAAAACTTTTAATTTCCAATTTTAAATTTCACCACTCTCAATTCAAAAATTAAGCACATACGATTTATTATTTTATTTTAAATTTTTAAAGTTTGTTCTACTGTTCGTAATTTTTCATTATTTGATTTTATTATTAATATATTTTAAGCATTTTATTTATACTTGTTATTATATCTTCTAAATTAATTCAACTAAGATCTCTCAAATCCTCCTCCCCTATCCTCTACTACTACTACCCAACCACCAATTAATTCAACGTATATGTTGCACTTTTTTTTTAAAGATTCTTCTCTTTTATGACTTTTTATTTTAAAAATTCTTATTCTTTGTGGAAATAGGTATATTTTCTTACCCAGTGGATATATTTACTGTTTTTTTTAATATACAATTCAAAATTATTAATTTTAATTAAAAAATATTAAGTTTGAAACAAATTACAAAAGAAAGAAGCTTAATTTCTCAATAAACGTCAACATGACGAAAATTCTCTATAAAGTTGATCTTTTTTTATGTTTTCAAATTTATTTATATTTAGCAAAAATCAAACGAACAAAATTAGATTAAAAAATATCATTTACTTGAATACAGTAAAAATATCATTTACTTGAATTTAGACTTGAATACAGTAGATTAAAATTAACCTGTTAAATATAATAGTAAAAAGTTAAAAAAAAAACTAAAAAGTGAAGAATATAATGATAAATAACACAAAAATAAAAAACTTAAAATTATATATCAATATCGGATATATATATATATATATATAAGAGGTTAAGAAGATAAAACTTTATTTCAATTCAACTATTTTTAAAATTGAAATTCAATATCAAAATAATTATTTACTTACTTGAATTTAAAGATGGATATAGTAGAAAAAAATAGTCTATAATACGATTATCACTAATCTAGATATAAAAAATAAAAATATTAAAACCAAAAAAAAACTTAAACAATGAAAAACATGAAAATACAGTAAATGAAGCTAATGATCAATAACAAAAGAAGAGAAAGAAACTTAGCATCACCTATTATTGTAGGAGTATATAAGAGAGGTTAAAAAGATAGAAATTAATTCCATCTCAAATTCCTTTGAATTCAAATTTAAATATCATATCAGTTATCATAAAAAGATTAGGTTGTTACAATTACAGGATCTGTCAGGGCTGGCGGTAATCCGCGCGGCCATCCAAACCTATTACAGGATCTATCACTACTGACGGTAATCCACACAGTCATCCAAACCTATAAGTTAATATCGGAAAAACCAACTGAAATATATAAAAATTTCATATAGCTTATTGACTGTATAGAAGTTTTACCCAAACAAAGGGCCTGTCAGAACTTAATACATACTTGAGTTGAGCCCATGTGTTTAGCAGTTCTAACCATCAAGAAGGACGCCCTTTTCCTTAATTTTAACGGGCTTAAAGATTCACAACTTATTAGACGTAGTCACTAAGATAAAGCCAACAAAAGCAGTACCAACTTCGACTATACCACCATTTTGGAACCAAGTCAACAAACTATAGAGAAATTCCTTTATATTTTGATAAAATCTGGATCTTTCATGGCTATTATACAAGAGAAGTTAGATCTTCGGCATATATATAAAAATTATTTAGGCAGACATAGTCATGGTCGAAGAGGGAGAGAAAGTATTAAAGAACTCAAATTAAAAGAAAAACTAACTACCTTAATTAGCTGGATGCAAGGCCTGAATAGTAATTAATGGTAGACTTTATTTCAAACTTGAAAATATTATACAAGAGAGATGAAGAACTAGAGAGAGAGAGCCTTTAAGAGAGAAAAGAAAAAATGAAAACCTTCTGCCTCCCCTAACAAATGAAGGCACCTATTTATAGAAAAGAAAAAGAATCTACTATTAGTAAAATGGGTCCTACATTCGGGTCCCATGCACAATGGATATACTGTGTAGGAATCTGCCAATAGTACTCTATATCCGGGTCCCATGCATAGTGAATTTACTATGCAGGCATATGGGAATAGTATATCATACTTTATTCTTCCCTTTTAATTTTTTAAAAAATTCCTCTATTCTGGCAATAGCATCTTCTAACAGAGGTTTATATGAAGGGGTAGGTTGTGAGTCTTCAACATCTTCTTCAGCAATATCATCGTTGGTTATACTTTTCATTAATGTGTCTGATTTGTTACAACTATCAACTGATTTCATCAGATTTTTTCAGACTTCTTCCAAATAGTTTTCTATCATTTCATTTTTGTCGCCGTCATGTACGCGATTCTCCTTGCAATGTGTTTTAGTGAATTTTTCTCGATAATATTTTGTCGAGGGGCTATTGAATATTCTTGAACCTTATTTTGAATAGAGTCCAAGAGTTTCTGTCCATGCAATATTTTTGTTTTGGGATCCTTTCTCATTAATTTGTCCTAAAAATTATTATAAAATACCTTGTATAAACATTGTTCTCCTATGAATCCAAATTTCGGAGCCCATTTAAAATCCAAGGAATAGAGAAATCAAGGAAGAAATATATTTGATCAATTTTATCCAGATTGCAGATATGATCTGCATAATATAATTCGTTTAACTGAGGAAAAATTTTGTCCCATTCTTTGTAGAACTTTAAAAATAGATCTGGCAATATTTGAATGGTTGGACCATGATAGGACCACCATTTTAAAAACCAATTTGGAATTGGTTCTGCAAAGGTCTTTGCACATACTTTTATAAACCAAGTATGCTTATGTATATCATTATTATAATAAAGGACTTTATCAAAGGTCTGAATATAGTCCCAATAAGCGAAATTTATTTTGGAACCTTTGAGCAATATCTGCTTTTCTTCCATAGTGGTCATTCCCCAATATTCTACGGATATAATCCATTTAATAACAATTTTAGAGAAATTATAAACATTCTTTTCACAGTTATAACTTGAGAAATATTCTCATTCTGTACTACCTGTGATACTGAGAATGGTTTTATAATAAGTGCGGATTTTGTATGACTCACTCGAAAAATATAAATTGTTCATCAAATCTTTGTGGTGTATCTTCCACAGTTTATTTCGCCTCTGAATCTCAGAGTTTTCAATAAGAAATATCATTTCTTTATTTTCTAGCCTTTCATAAGGTTTGATATTATCATTATCCTTTGCAATTGAAGAAAATGCATCACTTTGCTTTTGAGCTGCTAAATAAGTTTGCAATTATCCGTATAATGGACTATCTTCTAGAACATCATCCAGATGGATAGAAGTAGGTAATGAAGATTCGCCTTTCTGTGATACCTTGGAGTTTATCAAAGTCCTATTTCCTATTTGTATAATGGGGGAATTAGATGAGGATCCGTATGACGATCCCTGAGAATATGATTTATTTGGGGATGATCTTCCCCTTCCACCGGAGGCTAATCTTTCTCCTGATCTACCCTGTCCTTTTCTTTTGGTCATCTTCTATGGAGGGTCAGTAACCATACTGCAAATAGCACAATCAATCAGATATTTCCAAATCATACCACTCAATAATTAAAGATAGAAAATTCTTCTTCAACCATATCATGGATGACTTTATCAATTATGAGATTTTGAATGTCTCTGTATAATGGAATTACCTTTAAAATGGTAATTAAAGTTTTTACAGTAAGAAGCGATGTATAAAAATTTATTTTAACTGAGATATTCCCTAGATAAGAAATCAGGAAGGAATTATCAATTCCTTTTTTATACTGAATATCAAAATCAAAAGGGGCTAATTGGGCTTGCCACCATGCAAATATTAACTTTGAAGCATCATGTTTAAAATCTTTATCAAACATATACTTCACAGATTGAGCATCAGTTTTTATCAAAAACTTCTGATTATAAAGATCATCCTGGAATTTTAGAACGCATTTAACAATGGCATTTTATGAGCTACCGTACTATATTTTCTCTGACTATCAGTCCATTTACCTGAATAAAATCTTATCAAGTATTCATTTTTATTATGGGGTAACTTGTTTCAATATTCCACCATAACCAATATTAGATGCATCTGTCTCAATGATTTTTTGCCAAGTAGGATTAGCTAAAGTTAAACAGAGTAAAGTTTTAACACTCTGTTTAATACGTTTAACAAGATTTGTATAACTATCCATCCATGATCCTTTATAATCCTTTTTTAGCCTATCGTATAACGGGGCTAAATCATGAGATAAATTCTCATAAAAAGGATAAATATAATTCAAGCTTCCCAAAAATCTCTGCAATTGAGTCTTGTCAATTATAACATCAGGAAATTTAGAAACAAAATCAATGGATCTCTGAATGGAGTAATCTTCCCTTGACAGATATTATGTCTTAAGAATCTAACATCTGTTTGAAATAAACTCATTTTTGGCTTAGATATCACCAAACCATTTTGTATTATAATTTTCTTAAGAATATCAAGATGCTCTATATGCAATTCAAATGTTTTAGAAAACACAAGAATGTCATCAATATAAACGATGATGGAATCCATATAAGGATTAAATATATCATTCATTATCTTCTAAAATTCTGATGGGGCATTTTTCAAACCAAACGGCATGACATTTCATTCATATTTCCCAAAAGGAATATTAAAAGCAGTTCTATAAGTATGCTCTTTAAATATTTGAATCTGCTAATATCTCGATTTCAAATCGAACTTTGAAAATATATTGACGTCGTATAAATGAGATAATAAATCCTTTTTATTTAGAATATAATACCTAATCCATTTTAAATATTTATTCAAAGGTTTATAATTTATCACCAGCCTAGGAACACCACGTTCCTTTTCTGCTGCGTTATTAATATAAAAAGCAGTACATAACCAAGGAGATTTTGAAGGCTTTATCAAACCCTTTTGCAACTGATTATCAATCTCTTTTTTGTAGAATTTAACTAATTCAGCATTCATTTAACAAGGTCGTGATTTCGTTGGGATATCATCCTCACAGAAATTATCTTCATAAGAAAGAGTAACAATATGCCTTTTGATTCCAAAAAGCACTAGGGTGATCAACACAAATATCAACAGCCAGTTGTTGGAAAATTAACTTAATTTTTTCCTGTACCTTAGCAAATTTTATTGTATCACAAATATTCATGCTAAGTAATTCAAGTTGTAAAAATTAACATGTTTTTGCTTCAAATCATATAAAGCATTAATATCTCTAGTTACAGGGTCTGTAACAAAAGAATAAGATATCTCTTTATTTTTGTAAGTAGCAGAAAATCCTTTTGCATCAATATGAGTATAAGGATAAATAGCCTTTGTAAAAGGAGTTCCAAGTATAATTGGTGGGTACAACTGATTTTTTACCAAAAAGAAGAAAAGCGGTATGCATATTTTATTCTGGCAAATATGAATGTTTGGTAATTTATACTCTATATCAAGAGCCTGTCCAGATACAGATTTAACTACATGAGTGATTTTATGTAAGTATTTTGTAGGGACTAACCCTTCCTGTATACAGCTAACATCTACTCCACTATTAATCATAGCAATATTAGTTACTGAAAAATGATTATCAATCAAAAGAGTACATTTAATATACTATTTATGAGCAGTAACAATTTGCATCATTCCAAAAAAATAATTATTTTTTAAATCAAGGGAATTTTGAATATCATCTATATCACTTTCTTCGAAAAATTTTTATTTTCCTTTAAAAATATGTGTGGGAGAAATATCTTTCTCAATTTGCGAAATTTTGTTATCAAAAATCATTTGATTTTGTTTAAGAGATTTAATCTATTTTTTTAAGTTTTCAACTTCAAATTTTAAATCATCAAAAGAAGTATCTTTACCAGGAGCATAACTCATAGCAAGACATCTATTAACCTCTGATATAGAATAAGGCATAAAATAATTGTTATCAGCAGTTTTAGGAGTAAAGTTATATCAGCAGTTTTAGAAGTACTGGTTTTGAACTAGTAGATAAATTAATAATCTTTTTCCATAGTTTCTCATTCGAAACTTCTTTCAAAAGTTCTAACACATTATCAAAAGTAATGGTTTGAATATTTAAATCTTTAAACTGAGATTGCAAATTATAATATGTATCATCACAAGTGCAGGTATCACCTTGGCAATCCAAACAAGCATTAGTGTTATCACTATCAGATAAATCAGGCAACTCAATATCATTTTCTGATTCAGATTCAGCATTATAATCAGATTTTGAACCTGAGGTATATAACAAACCATAAACTTGATCAGGCACATCATTAGCAAGACCTAAAGATTTAAGCTTTTGAAGCTTACAATTTGGAGAAATATGCCTAAAGTTACCACATCTGTAACACTTAATCTTAGCAAGATCTTGCTTAGACCTATTTTGGTAAATCTAGTAGATTTCCTATAAGCTTTTCTAGTTTCACGTTCTTCTTTGGACCTATATCTAGATCTCTTTTTTCTATAACGCTGCTCACTTTTGGAATATCTATATCCTTTTTTTCCTGGAAATAGAAGCTATTTCAAGTATACCAAACAGATTACAGAAATCTCCTATCTGAGATGTTTCTCTAAGTTTATCAAGCTTAAGTTGTCTAGACAATTTTAACTCATTACACAAGTTTAACTCTTCTTGTGTACAAGATGCTATCAAATGACCATAGGTATACTTTTCCCAAGGAATTTCACCAAATGAGACTCTAAGAGTTTTTCTAACCCTTTTAGTAAATAATGGAGGAAGTTCATCTATAAACTTAGCCTTCCAATATGCATATCTATTTTCGGGTAATTCCATAACCCGACTTAAAAAGGTGTCCTTATACCACCTAAATTCTCCTAGGGTCTTACATCTAAGCCCATTCAAGAGAGTACAGATGTTTTCTTACTGATTGGTGAATCTACCATTAAAATGTTCTAAAATTATAAGAACAAGTGTATAAACAGCATCTTCCCTATTTGCAACTAGGGCTCTTCCTAGGTTATCAACCTCTGGAGCAGTAGCTACAACATTAAAAATTGACTCTCTTTACTCATGAGTCAAAAAATTGTCCCACCAGCCACAAAGTTGGCCAGTAAAATCAGCAACTATCATTTTATAGATAACTTTATCTATTTTATTTTCTCTATTACCAGTGGCTTTGTACACCATTGAATACATCATAATGCGGTGAACGAGGATTGTTAATTACCTCTCAGTTAAGCCATCAAGGTTTCATTCATAAATATCGTCTCCGCTATAAGACGTATTAGTCTAATTCCAATTCCTTTCCTCTATTAGAACATATTAAGGAGTGTGTCGCAGATAGTAATAAGTTTGCATGCAGGGTAAATTGGCATATCTGGGATTTTTACCCGATTGCTTTCTAATCATTTCTTTAAGCTTATTAAGCTCTAATTTGGTCTAATTTTTCAAGTCAGGAGTGGATTCTAGGCTATCATCAAAGGCGTTAGACAAATCAATAGGTCTAGTATTTAAACCAAAAAGCTTTTTATCAAGAAGAAGTTCTAAATCATGCAAAGGCGATTAAGTTGAAATCCTTCAATATCCAGGGGCCCTTGAATACTGGTTTTAGTCGTCAAATCTTCTCTCTTACTTTTTGAAGAAGAAGCAATATCAGTAAAGTTTGAACTAATACTCAGTTTTTTATCAAATCAGTTAACTCATCAAGTTTTTTATCAAGAGAAGAAATATGTTCGTCTAAAACTTTCACATATAAGCTCAAATAATTATTTTGGGAAATCAAATTATTAATTTTTGCAATAGTTACCTTAGCAACTTCATTATCAATGATTTTTTGAAATGCAGAAAAGGTAATACCAGTATTATTTGGCAAAATAAAAGAAGCTTGGGGAGGGTAAACAGTTCTAACAATGTTACCACTATTATCTTGATATGATATTTCAAGCACCTTAACATACAATGGAAAGTATGTGGTTATAAATCAAGGCACAAAATACATAATTTGATTATGCAATACACACGTTTCATAGAATTCTTGAGAAATATTATTCATCTCATCAGGACTATAAGTCTCAAAAAACCAAGTTCTAAACCGATTTCATTTTTTATCAAAAAAATTTTTTAATATAATTTCTTGCCTGGGATCCAGGACTAAAATTGATTTGATGTGGAATCATTAAATATCATTCGGATCAAAGTTTATTTTAGAAGCAGTAGGAATATCTTTACCAGAAATATTGTCATTATATTGAACAATATTTGTACGAGGATTGACTTTAACTTTCTCTACAAATCTTGTAGAAGCTGAGTCAATTGTGTGCAAAGAAGCTATACAACTTCTAGATGGACCATATAATGGTTCTACAGGAGAAATATGATGCATAGTAGGTAATAATTTAGGCGTGGAGAATGAATGTTTGTTATAAACAGTAGACCTTTCATCGAATTGAATACAAATCCTACCATCTGGATTTTGAGTCACATGCGATAATTCACTATTAGTTAAATCATCAGTGACTTGATTCGGAGATATAACCGAATTTAAGGTCCAAGTAGTGGAAAATAAATCTCATCCCATTTAATAGGTCTCTTTGTGGTGACCTTAGACCTTGCAAAATTAGTTTCGACTAATATAGTCTAATCCGATGTATCGTATAACTTACATCGAGAATTTAAAGTAGTTAATAATCTATAATAAATTCTATTTGATAGACAAATAAGTCCATCTCCAGGTGTATAATTATAACTATGCGTTTTCACATTTAATGTTAAAGCATCAAATATATTTACGTCAGTCAAAGATAATTGTAAATTTGGCTGAGTATTAAAATAAACTGGACCATAGGCCACAATGGATTCAATCAAACCCATTAGAGGCTGTCTGAAATTCAGATTTCTAGCATCTCTAAAAGCTGCTAAAAATGTCTCTGGTAACCCTTTAAGAGTTAAAGGTTTAAAGGCAATTTGAACCAATCCAATGTGCGTAAAATTATAATGATTCTTATGCAAATTAATTTCTCGCTTATTTAATAAATGAATCGTTTGTTCAGAAGAATTTAATGTTAAAGACTGTTTAGTTGTCTTTATCATTTGCTTAGAAAAAACTTTATCAAACTAACCATAATCATAAATGATTTTTATATCAACTTTTAGAATAGTTCACTTGTTTAACAAGTCAAGATTTTGAGGTATATCTACCTCTTCAAGTCGAGTACTCTTAGTACTCACATCTCCCATTTCCATGAGTAGGAAAATTTTATATCTATGCTAAATTTTTTAGATCTATTACATAATAGCCATGAAAGTTCCTTGGCTCTGATACCAATTACAGGATCTGTCAGAGCTGGCGGTAAGCTAATGATCAATAACAAAAGAAGAGAAAGAAGCTTAACATCACCTATTATTGTAGGAGTATATAACAGAGGTTAAGAAGATAGAAATTAATTCCATCTCAAATTCTTTTGAATTCAAATTTAAATATCATATCAGTTATTATAAAAAGATTAGGTTGTTACTCTTCATATCCATACTTTAAAAAAAAAAAATCAATACATATTTATCTTGTAATTCATATTTGATTGAGATAAAATATTTGAAATTGCTATTTGAAATTTTACATAGTTACTTTATCCATTACACCACATAATATAATAATCATAAAATATATTGTATGAATTGTTTTCATTATTATCACTATTGTAATTATTATATTATAATTACTATTTAAACTACTACGATTATTGTTGTCGTTGTTAATAATTTGATGTTGTTGCTACTACTAATACTAATATTATTACTAATTATTATTATTATTATTATTATTGTTGTTGTTGTTGTTGTTGTTGTTGTTGTTATTGTTATTACTAATTATTATTATTATTATGAATAAACACATCTAATTTTTTAAAAAAAATTATAAGTTTACTTTGAGATGATATTGTATCTTCAATTCAAATTTAAAAAAAAAAACTGATAGAATAGACAATATCTTATAGGATTTATTAGACAGCAATAAGAATTCAATTAGAGCTCTAAGTGTGATAACTAACCACTTCTAATATGTAATTTTACATATAGATTATTTTTAACTTAAAATTAACAATTTATTACTCTTGATTTTCTTTACTTTTTTCCTTTTTTTTTTCTACGTTTTCTTTTCCTTTATTTTTTTCATTTCTTTTGTTTGTTTGTCAAAAAATCATTTATTTTTTTTATAAAAAACAAGTGATAACTTAGATATATAAAGGAATTGCAAGTAGATATATAGGTTGAATTTTAATTTTAATTTATATTTAAAATTTTAAAATAATTGCAAGTAAGAGTAAGGTTTGGATACACACCAAAAATATATATTAGTTAGACATCATTATCATCATAATAATAGTAAGAACAATAATATAATAATAATAGGATAATTTATTTTAAGTTACTGATAATGTATTTTCAAATTTAAATATTTTTAATATGTTAATTCAATTTTTTTATTACAATAACATTAAACATTGTCCTAAAAACTGCCACTTGTCTTTTTAATATCTTGTTACTTGACTTCCTGTCTTGCTTTATATATATATATATATATATATATATATATATATATACATATACTATTTTAACTGCATGTGCCTCGCACGTGTAACATTTAATTATTTAAAATTAAATGATTTTATCTGTTGCTACGATTTTTAATGAAGTGCAAAAGTTCAAATCACTTTCCAAAGATCCTTTACACTTTAGCATAATAATGTAAACATAAACATGTATTTTAGTATAAGCACGTGTATATTTTACCATTAAAAGTTTCAGGTGGTTGATGAATTATCACATTTTGCATTTGTCATGTAGTAGCTTTTTCTCTTACTGCTAGAGACTAAGAGGGACACATCAATTTGAACCATATTTGTAGTACGATTATTTTTCTTTCTTTTTTTTCAATATTTAAAATCTTTCCTTATTTTTAAAGTCAATTTTTTTACAAAATTATTCATTACATTCGTAGTACGTACTTAAAACTTTTAAAAATTTGGTACTTCTTAAATTTTTTTCTTATTGTAACGCTTTTATATTTACTAGTTTAGGTGTACACACCTTGCGCGTGTACCTCACTTTAATGAGTTCAAACATTACATTAAATAGGATATTTTTGTTAAATAATAAAGATGAATATAACAATTAAATTTAATATCTTTTGAGTATGTAAAGCTGAAAAATTATTTATTAAACCTAATCTTTACCAAAAATATTTTTAAAAGTTGATCGATATTCATCTACCATCTGTAAATTACAATAAAATAATACAATGGTAGAGACATCAAAATAATACAATTAAATATAATCTTTACACACAAAAAAATTCTCAAAGTCGTCTGACACTCATCTACCACCCGTAAACAATAACAAAATAATATGATAATACAAATATCAAAATAATACAACTAAACCTTACCTTTATATAAAAAAAAATCCTCAAAGTCGACCAATATTTATCTATCACCTGTAAACTGCAACAAAATAATACGATAAAAGTGATATAAAAATAATACAATTAAACTTAAATTTTACACACAAAAAATTCTCAAAGCCGATTGAGATTCATCTATGAACTGTAAACTACCACAAAATGACAAACTAATATAGATATTACGATAATACAATTAAACCTAACCTTTACCTAAAAAAAAAATTCAAAGCCGAACCGCATTCATCTAGCATCTGTACATTAAAATAAAACAATAAGATAAGAAAAATATCAAAACAATATAATTAAACCTAACCTTTACACAAGAAATTCTTCAAAGTCAACCGACATTTATCTATGACCTGTAAACTATAAAAAAATATAATAATGATCACAAAGCTTCGATTTTGATCCAACTAATTCTTGTCTGAGCAAAAATTTTGACTCTAAAGAATGATTATGAATGAAACAAAGAAGATATATATATACACACATGTTGAATTCTATTATGCTGGCAAAAATAATGAAGAAGTTGAGACTTAGAAAATCAAGCATCCTACGTACCCGCGAGATGCGCGGATAATATCAAAATATTATTTCTAATAATTCATGTTGAAAGGTCTCATTCGGACATGTTTGATCAAATTGTCTTTTAAAAATTCAACTATCATATTATTTCTCAAAGAAATGTGGATAAGAATAAAAAGAAATATTCTACCCACCCGCCACCACCTCCCACCCCACTAGCCCCCACCCCTCTTTCTTCAATTTTCAAAATAAATAAATAAATTCTAGCACACCACCACTGCCACCCCGCACCCAACACGCCTCCATCCTCGCCGATCTTTCTCCCACCTCTAATCAAATCTATACGAAAAAATAATAATTTAGCTGTAAAAATATTTTTATGTTTCATATTTTTTCTTATTATATTATTCACAATTCAAAGATATTGGGTTGTTAATTACTTTACTTTATTTTAATTTGACTTTAAATGAATTTTTTTTTGTGTGTTACACGTATAAGCAACTGAGTTTTCTTATCTCAGAGAAGTAAAGTTGTCCTGTATCGATATCTTTAGATAACCTGACATAGTACAAAAGTAGAATGATTGCTAAAGATGATAACTTCATATAGTTTTTTCATCATTATAGTAAAAAAATAGTATCTATTATAGGAGATCGATTTATATTAAACACAACACATCTCCTATTTATATTCAAATTACATAGCTCCTATTTAAAATACCATGCACACTCCAAATTCACGACCAAACAAACAAAATGTCTTGCTACTAATGCATAAAGCTTCCTTACTATTTTGATAAATAGTCAATCCATGACAATGTTTATCTTGTTTGATAAGGAAAAGATCATCTTTCCCCCAAGCTCTCTCTCTCTTTCTCTCTCTCTCTCTCTCTCTCTCACACACACATATAAACTTGAAATTAAAAATACCATGCATATTCCAAATTCACGACCAAACAAATAAAGTGTATTGCTAGTAATGCATAAAGCTTTCTTGCTGTTCTGATAAATATTCAATCCATAACAATGTTTATGTTGTTTGATAAGGCAAAGACCATCTCTCCCCCAAGCTCATCTTCTTCCCTCTGCCCCTCCGTTTAGAAAGTTTAAAATGACAGTTATTCCTCCGTTGTCATCAATTCCAACTCAATATCCTAACAAGATATTTAAATTATTTATTATAATACACAAATTAGAGGATAATATCTAATTATATATCATGTCAAAACAACTAAATTTCGAAATCATAGAGATTTATCTTGGCCGAGTAGAAAGCACATAAAATATAATGAACACTTTTTTTAATAAATAATAATATAAAACTGGTACCAAAAAAAGGTTAGCATTTAAAAAGGTAAAGGCTTGACTAAATTTTTGAATAAACGTTGATTTTATTTTCATTCCATGATTGAATATGTTTATTTTTATCAATAATCAAACAAATAATTCAGAATGAAAAATATTGCTTACTTGAATTAAGAGTGAAATATTGTATAAAAAAATTAGCTTGTAATACGGCCATCACTCATCTGTGTACAAAACATGAATATATTAAAAAGAATTTGTAGAAAAGAAAATACACGAAGAATTCTTTAAAGAAATGCACATCAATAAACAAAGAGAGGGAGAGACAGAGAGAAGTGTGGAGAAGGATGCTTAAAATTGAAGATTATAGTAGGGCATATATAAGAGAGGTTTAGGAGTTTGAATTTCATTCCAACTCAAATTTTATTCAAATTGAAATTCAAAAATCGTATCAATTTATTAAAGAAAATCTAATTTTTAATCTTTCTTATCCTTAATTCTTTTAAAATGCAACGTGACTTTTTCCTATAACATGTATATTCAAATATTTTTTTGTAGTTAACAATAAAGCAACAAAAGAGGAGTAAATTGTTACTTGTCCTTATCTTTCCTATTTTACCAAAATCCTATGCCCCCCACCCTACACCACCTCGCGCCCCCTCTTTTTCTCGTTTTTTCTTCTTTTCATAATATGCTCAAGCATATTTTTAATTATAATCATCTTATTGGCAACTCAAGCATTTAATTATTTTGGTAAAATAGGAAAGATAAATTGTATCATTATTTTACCAAAATGCTAATACGTAATATGCTAATTCCTATTGTGAGTAGTTTTATCATTTTCAAATTTGAAGAACACAAGCAATTAACATTTTATTAGGAGCTCAACTCATTTAATTAATTTAATTATTTTTGAAAAATAATAAGAGACAATGTTTCTTTTTTATCTTTCTATTTTTTGTTTTTTCTAAATCAAGATGTGCCCAAAAGTGTGCTTTTGAAAATCAATTGGCAGTTTAGGTATCTAAATGAATTGAAAAGTAAATATAAATTGAATTTAGATAATTTAAAATTTATATTTAATTTTAAAATAATTGCAAGTAAATGTGAGGTTTGAATACTCACCACAAATGGATATAATTTAGCTATGTAATTTTTTAAAGTTGTTGTTGTTGTTATTATTATTATTATTATAATTATTATTATTATTATTATTATTATTATTATTATTATTATTATTATGCAACATTTGAAAATATAAATTTATGAAAAGTAGTAAAAGTTTATTGATGTTATGTTACTACTATTACATACTAACACTACTATTAAATTTTTAGAAACCGTTCCGCTACTACACAGTGACCTGGTGATATTTTTGAGACAACATATTTTATGTAAAAAATAAATATATCACAAAAATTTGTTACAATTCAACTTGTAAATGAATTTGATTGCGATAATTTGATTCTTTAAGACTTCAAGTGCTATTTCAAATAAATCTAGGTTTAAATTGATCAATATATATATCTTTGTGTGTGTGTATAATTTAAATTTTATAAGATATAGGTTTGAAAAAATAAAAGTCCATTAGAACTCTTCAATTATGGGTTTCTATTTATTATGGTAATAACTTTTTTTAAAAGGATAATGTATTTCAAATTCAAATATTTCATCTTTTAATTCAAAATTTTTAGTACAATGTTTATAACCTTATCCTAAAAACCGCCACGTGACTTTTTAATATCTTTTTACTTGACTTCTTGTCTGTTTTTAGTTTTTTTTTATTTTATTATTATTATTATTATTATTATTATTATTATTATTATTATTATTGTCTTGTTATTGTTGTTGTTCTTCTTCTTCTTGTTGTTGTTGTTGTTGTTGTTATTGTTGTTATTATTGTTATTATTATTGTTGTTGTTATTATTGTTGTTATTGTTATTGTTATTGTTATTGTTATTAATATTATTATTAGTAGTAGTAGTAGTATGCAGCATCTGAAAATATACATTTATGAAAAGTAGTAAAAGTTCGTTGATGTTATGTTACTACTATTACATACTAACACTACTATTAAATTTTTGAAAGCCATTCCACTATTACGCCAGCTACCTTGGTGATATTTTTTAGCCAATATATTTTATGTAAAAAATAAAATATATCACAGAAATTTGTTATAATTCAACTTGCAAATGAATTTGATTACGGCAATATGATTAGTTAAGACTTCAAGTGCTATTTAAAATTGTTATAGGTTTAAATCGATCAATGTATAATATTTAAATTTTATAAGATATAGGTTTGAAAAAGTAAAAGCCTATTACAACTCTTCAACTATGGGTTTCTATTTATTAAGATAATAATTTAAAAAAAAAAAGAAATAATGTGTTTCAAATTCAAATATTTAATCTTTTAATTCAAAATTTTTATTACAATGTTTATAACATTTTCCTAAAAACTGCCATATGGCTTTTTAATATCGTTATTACGCCAGTGACCAAAAAAAAAGATAATAATTTTTTAAAAAAAGGATAATGTATTTCAAATTCAAATATTTAATCTTTTAATTCAAAATTTTTATTACAATGTTTATAACCTTTTCCTAAAAACTGCCATATGGCTTTTTAATATCGTTATTACGCCAGTGACCAAAAAAAAAGATAATAATTTTTTAAAAAAAGGATAATGTATTTCAAATTCAAATATTTAATCTTTTTAATTCAATTTTTTATTACAATGTTTATAACCTTATCCTAAAAACTGCCACGTGGCATTTTAATATCTTGTCACTTGGCTTCTTGTCTTGCTTTTAGTTTTGGTTTATATATAGAGAGATATTGTTATTATAATAATAATAATAATAATAATAATAATAATAATAATTATTATTATTATTATTATTATTATTATTATTATTATTGTTATTATTATTATGCAGCATTTGAAAATATACATTTATAAAAGTAGTAAAAGTTCGTTGATGTTATGTTACTACTACTACATACTAACACTACTATTAAATTTTGAAAATCATTCCGTTATTACGCTATTGACCTTGGTGATATTTTTGAGCCAACATATTTTATGTAAAAAATAGAATATATCACAGAAATTTGTTATAATTCAACTTGTAAATGAATTTGATTACGGCAATATGATTCATTAAAACTTCAAGTGCTATACATATATGTATGTATGTATATGTATATATATAATAAAGAAAATGCATCAAACCCCCCCTAAACTTATCACTCCAACTTACTTTAGCACTCTAACTTTATATATAATTATTTAACCCCTTAATTTTGTTTTAAGTGAATTTAACACCTCCTTTAATAAGGAGAGTGTTTTCACTCTCCAAAACACGTGTGCAGGAACAAAAAAATTAATAAAAATTAAAAAATTCCAATTTATTCATTAATTTTTATATTTTTTCTCTCTCCACCCTTTTTTTCTATCACAAACTATTTTTCCACCCACCACCGTATATCATCCTTCATTGTTCCATCATCGCCAACCCCACATCTTCTATTCCACCGGATTTTCTTGACATAGGTGATAGGACAAATTACTTGTCGGAGGTGTCTATAGAGGTGAATATAATTATTACATCTTAAGACTCCGAGGAAGATGTTCGATCCATGAGAAAATTCAATTTAATTCATGGAGAAATTAAAATTCAATTCATGAAGAAGTTGAAATTTAATTCATGAGAAAATTGAACGATTTGATGCGAATTTAATGAAATCGGTGGCGGCACTGTTAAACCTTTTCACTCACAACCTACATTCCATCTCCTGCTATTGTTCTTTAATTTCTTTTAATTCTAGTTGTCGTTGTTGTTGTTGTTGGGTATTATGGAATTGTCAGCGAGGGTGAATTATATTAACGATGATGGTGGGGATTTAGAAATTGACGAAGATGAAGGTTGTATTGCTCTTGGACCTTGGTGATAGGTAATATGAAGATAACGACCACAAATATGGTTTTAAGAGTGGTGGTGGATTTGTGAGTTGGTGGTAGTTATGATGAAGAAGATAAAGAGTAGTCAATGGTGCGTTGATAAAATCGACTACGCCAGTCCTTGCTGATGGAACCAATTTTGGTGGAATTCGTCGATTTTACCTTTTTGAGGTATTGGTCGCTGTCAATGACATTTTTCGATGGATTTGACTATGGTGGAGCTCTGGTGAGCTTCACCGGTGAACTCAGACTGGAAAGAAATGATGGGTGATTGTGGGATGACGTTTTTCGGCTAGATTTCACAGGAAAATCAGACCCAAATATTTATCTACCACTATTCTTGATTATTTTTCTTCAAATTTTGGTGTGTGCATATTCTCCTATTGTTATGTGAGTGAATGAATTCTCTCTGTGTATATAAAATGAGTGAGTCAGCTTACTCCTTTCTTCCTTTTGTTCTGTGTGTGTATATATCAATATTTGTGCGTATGTATGTGTCGTGTGTATTGTGTTGCTCTCTACCTCTTCCATGGAAATTGGGGGAGTATATGTCTGTGTAGGTCTGTGGTGAGAGGAGTGTATCTGGGTGTGTATTCTCGTGAAGTTGATGGATGAAAAAGAAAAATTGAAGTTGATGGATGGATGAAAAAGAAAAAATTGAAGTTGATGGATGAAAAAGAAAAAAAATAACTTTAGAAAATATTTTTGGAAAAAATTGACACGTGGAGAGGCGTGTAAACCACCTCCCACTGTATTTGTGGTTCTCCATTTTTTAGGGGGAATTAAATTCAGTCAAAACGAAATTAAGGAGGTAAATAATTAGTTTCTCTATCGATTCTACCGCAACAACTAACAACACTCTTCTTAAAAGATTTAATTTTGAATTTCAATTCAAACACTAAAAGTATTTAATTGTATCAACTACAAAACTTCTAATTTCAATTTTAAATTTCACCACTCTCAATTCAAAAACTAAGCACATACGATTTTTATTTTATTTTAAAATTTTAAAGTTTGTTCTATTGTTCGTAATTTTTCATTGTTTGATACGCGTCTCGCGCGTGTACCTCACTTTATTGAGTTCAAATGTTAGAATATTTGTTTAGATAATAAAGATGAATACAATAATTAAATTCAATATCTTTTGGAGAATTTATTCAATTAAACCTAACCTTTACCAAAAGAAATTCTCAAATTCGATCAACATTCATCTGTCAACTCTAAACTACAACAAAACAATACAATGATAGAGACATTAAAACAATATAATTAAATCTAACCTTTACAAAAAATATTTCTCAAAGTCGTCCGACACTCATATACCACCTATAAACTATAACAAAATAATATGACAACAGAGATATCAAAATAATACAACTAAACTTTATCTTTACACCCAAAAAAATCTCAAAATAAAGATATAAAAACAATACAATTAAAAAAATTTCTCAAAACCGACTGACATTCATCTACCACCTGTAAATTGATCTACGACCAGTAAACTACAACAAAATAATACAATACTGATCACAAAGCTTCAATTTTGATGAAATAATTCTTGTCTAAGCAAAAATTTGACTTGAATAAAAATAAAAAAGATATATATACACACACGTTGAATTCTATTATATTGACAAAAATAGTAAAGAAGTTGAGGGTTAGAAAATTAAGCATTCATCAATCTAAACATACAATCGAATCAAGTTAGATGAACATGAATCATATTTCCCCAATAAGTAAATCAGTTACTTCTCTAGTTTAATGTTTATTTCAATATTTATAGAAGTATTTCCTCAATAAAATCCTATTTTAGGAATATTTTTCTAATTGATCAGTACAAAGAAAAATATTAATTAATTCTTCTTTCATATATTTTAAGAGTCCCATATATTTTAGGAGTCTAATTAATATCAGGAATAGGGAGATATTTGTTATGGGATATGAGTTTTGCTTTCTTTCCAGTTTGTTAATGGTATAACTAGACTTTCTAAAATATATGAGACTCTTAAAATATATGGTAGGAGAATTAATTAATATTTTCCTTTCTACTAAACTTCCTAAAATATATGAGGCTTCTAAAATATATGGTGGGTGAATTACTTAATATTTTTCTTTCTACTGTTCAATTAGAATAGTACTCCTAAATATGACTCTATTAAGGAAATACTTCTATAAATATTGAGATGTACGTTACACTAGAGAACAAACCGGTTTGCCTATTAGGAGAATATGATTGATGCTCATCTAACTTGATTCGATTGCATGTCTAGGTTGGTAGATGCTTGATTTTCTAACCCTCAACTTTTTCACTGTTTTGTCAGCATAATAGAATTCAACATGCTAGAATTTATTAAAAGAATTGAAGGAAGAGGGGTGGGGGGCTAGTGGGATGGGGTTTGGAGATGGTGGGTGGGTAGAATATTTCTTTTTTATTCTTATTCGCATTTCTTTGAGAAATAATATGATAGTTGAATTTTTAAAGAAATAATATGATAGTTGAATTTTTAAAAGATAATTTGATCAAACATGTCCGAATAAGACCTTTCAATATGAATTATTAGAAATAATATTTTGATATTATCCGTGCATCTCACGGGTACGTATGGATGACTAGTATAGATATAGATATAAATTTTTCAAATATTCTTAAAATCAAATTTAGTTATTCAAATTTTTAAACTAATGAAAAAAGTATTTAGTGATCATTAATTCTGATAACTTCTAATAAGGAAAAGTTTTACCATAAATATATTTAATTAATTTTTAACTTTAAATTTTAGAAAAATAGTGAAAAGACGATACTAAGAAAAGATTTTACCATAAATATATTTAATTAGTTTTTAACTCTTAAATATTAAAAAAATTATTTTATCAAACTTTAAAAGAAGACCAAAAAGTTCAAATGACTTTTAACCTCTTCACACTTTTCATAATACACTATAGACTCATATATAGATATAGATATATATTATTATTTGCCACGTTTTCTCGTACAAAGCTCTGTTGCATTAGGTGTTCAAGTAAATTATAACAACTCCGACAACGCTTTTGTCTTAATTTTAATAGCTCTAACAAACCATCCCATAGGAGCATAGATGTATGTCAGAACTCTCAGATTTAGCAATTTAATTCTTTGCCTGAAAGACTCATTAGCAATTTAACTCTTTCAGGCTCTCTCTAACTAGGGAGGAGAGAGAAAGAATGGATAGCGTGTTTTCGGTGGACGACATTGCCGATCAATTATGGTCATCGCCGCCGCCGATGCGTTTATCTCATGACTTGGATTCTTCTACCTCTGCCACTTCGTCGTCGAAGATGATGAACAGGAGCTCGTCGGAGTGGGCTTTTCAGCGTTTCCTTGAGGAAGCCGATACTACTTCTCAGCAGATCAAGGATCATAATTTAATTGCTGATCAATCCGAGCCTATGTCTAATACCGCATCGTTTGCCTCTGAACCTCCTTCCAATATTCCGATTGATTCCGATGAGTACCAGGCTTTCCTCAAAAGACGTCTTGATTTGGCGTGTGCTGTCTTTGCTTTGACTCGTGTATGTTATATTTCTTATTCATTTAAATTCCATATGTTCGCTTCCAATCTCAAAAGTGATTACGAAACCTGCAAACCAACTCCTTTGTCTTTTAATTTAATTGAATCATTGGACCCAATCCCTAGTGATTTGGAGACTGCAAGGGGATTTTTACTTTTTATTTTGTGTGTGTGTGTGGGGGGGGGGCTTTTGTTACGTCATCTCATTTTTGGACTTTTTCCACATTTAGGATTTAATAAAAAAGTAAATTGCAATTTTTTCCTTAGGCAAACTATGTAAGATCTCAAGATTCGGCTTCTTTGCCACCCGAAAAAGGATCACTGGCAGCTAATGCATCGGTCTCTGCATCTCAGGTTCCCCCCAGAGGTTAGTCTTACCGATTAGCCAAATACCTTTTCCAGTTGTTTTTTTTTCTTTTCATTGATGAATCACGCTGGTTTTCAGATGCTGGTGTCACCGCGTTCTAGTGACTATATTACGGATGATATTTCTAGCATTGGTTTATGTCTAACAGTATGCAGTCTATAGATATTTAGGAGTGAGCCATATATCACTTAAAAAAACACGGTGGATGTCCAAAGAGCTATAAAATGTTTGTAAGATAGTTTTTTGCTGTTTGATATGAGTGTTTTTTGGTTGATAGTTTTTTGCTGTTTGAGATGAGTGTGTTTTGGTTTTAATTGCTGGTGATCATTACTGTTGCTTGCATATGTTCTGCAAACACCAATAACTTCAGTAATTCCATGGATGAGGCAAATTTTGTGCGTATTACATAATGTCAATGCCACTGATTGGTCTTTTCTGCAAGTTAGCATTCTCAGGTTTCGTATCTACTTCACATCGCTAGAAAAAAAGGGCAGCCCGGTGCATAAAGTTACCGCTATGCGCGGTGTCCGGGGAAGGGCCCCACCACAAGGGTGTATCGTACGCAGCCTTACCTTGCATTTCTGCCAGAGGCTGTTTCCAAGGCTTGAACCCCTGACCTCTTGGTCATATGACAATAACTTTACCAGTTACTCCAAGGCTCCCCTTCACTTCACATCGCTAGAGAACCTTGAAATTCAAGAAAATTATAGACCTAAGATTATGGAATTGTTAAATCTGCCACTGCATGGAGGTACCTTGACTTGGTTCAGAGGAACGTTGAACCAATATGCCTAAAGAATTTATCAACTTCTGGTTTCAACAGAATGGTACGATTCTTTCAAATTGCTAAAGCAAAGGGTGCTTTTCAAAATCTTGTGACGACCCTTTAATATTGTAGGTTGGAGTTGAAGATAAATTCATGGTTTACATTGGAAAATATATGGTTAAATTTTGAAGGTTTTGTGGTCCAACTAAAAGAGTGGTGGACCTCCTACAATGTTCAGGACAAGGATGATGTAGTTTTGGCAAATAAATTGTGGGCTGTCAGAATAATATTAAGGTTTTGGGAATTTAAGAGAAGTCAGTTTGTTTGAGGAGATTGGGAAACTAGAAGATACTAGGAGATTGGATACAGAGATCAACATGTTCATGGCCATGGAAGAGGGATGTAAATACTGAATTTTCCAGAAGGCAATGAATAGAAATCGAAGATACAACATCGATTGGTTGTAAATCTCTGACGATCCTGAAAATTCTATGAATGTTTCAAGAAAATACTACCGTCTCTACAAAACTTAGTGAATGATTATAGAGGTTTGCGAAGAGGAGGTATAGTTGGTGATAAAAAGTAATGCGAGAGGTTTTTGTACATCCTTTGTCTAGAGTTGCTAAATTATCTTGAACAAGATATGATGGCCAAGTTTAAACACTTACTTTTGGAAGGCTATTCTAGAAAAAAGTTTGAATGCACCTCTCATTGTCAAGAAAAAGCCACATGTTTGAAAGGATTTTAGACATGTTAACCTTGTAAGTAGCTGGTACACTATCTTGGAGAGTTCTACATGAAAGATACAAGAAAGTGATGGGGAAGGTAATACCAATTTCAGAAAATGCCTTCATACCAGCAAATGAACCATAAATGTTTTGTTGCAAACAGGCGATTGAATTCATGAGGGGGGACAAGGAATGATTCGTAAACTCAAACGGGAGAGGATTATGACCTTGTATTTCCTACGGAAAACAATGGCAACTATGGGGTTTGAGGCCCATTGTCAAATAAGATTGAGGATTGAGGAATGATGATTAACATGGATCAAGATTTGCATCAACACAATGAGATATTCCAAATAAATGGCACACTAAAGGCTTTCTTCTTCTTGTAGTGAGGATAGTGATATGATACATTTGATACAAATGCATACAAAATTTGAAAGCAATTAAACAAACTGAGAAGAGACTTCCATCAGAGATGACAATGTAGAATAGAGCAATATTCTCCTAGTGAACTGGACCATAGTCAGAAATGAAGCAAAATGGAGATTTAGGGGTTAAAAATCTTAAAGTACTGAGCGAAAGCCATCTACTCAAATGGGAGGTTCAATTTTGTTCAGGAAAGACAATTAAGCTGGTACTATGTACTAAATATGAGATGGAAGGTCAATGGAGCACCAAATACGTTACTGCTTATAATATTGGCTCTAAGTAGTTGCAAGGATGTCTTTTATAACCTAATTAAGTGGAAAAGTGGGGAATGGAAGAACTATCAGGTTTTGGTGGGTAATTTCTTTGGTGTGACCAATGAAGCGATAATTGCATAGTTCAAAGACAAAAGTGGACCGTGTAAAATATAAAGAGTGGCTCAGTTCTTTTGATATATAAGTGGTCTATGGAAATTGATTGCTGAACTTGATAAGAAAGCAAGAAATGATGGAAGGTTCATGGTCAGTCTTACTCCATAGTGCTAATCAGAGGAGAAGAAACTGAAGAGAAGTGGCCATGATACCTGATCTAGGAAACAAAAGCTCTCGTAAAGCTTCTTGTTTCTGGATGAGTTGCTACCGAGAAGTGTGCTTAACACAAGATGATTTTATGAAGGGTGTCTTAACTTGTGTAACAGATGGTACTTTTGTGAAAATTTCCAGAATCTCCTAATCATTTGGTCTTGGTCTCCTACAAGTATGAATAATCCGCGGTATGGTTATGAACTTGTTTGCTGTATATTTGGTTGTTCCAAAGTTATAACAGCCGGGTTACACACAATTACAGTAATTAAAGAGATAGTAGAAGAGGAAAAAAATTAAATGGGTGGAAGAGAAATTGAGATGATCTATGACCCTGGCTTGGTTAATAAGGCAGATGTTAGTATATGAAACTTATCACCTCCATAAAATTCCTAGCTAAAACCATAGATTAAAAGATACGAAAGATAGAGGATTGCTATAAGGAGAAACTCTATTTCAATTATAATCTAAGATGTTCTTCAAGATCTACAAAAGTTTTTTTAAATCTCCTAAGTCTAAATTCATCCATAATCTAACTAAATTACTAGTAAAGGGGTATATATAGTAAATACCATATTAAGCCCCATTTAGGAAAGACTCCAACCCAAACAAAGGCCAAACATAGGTCGAATGGGTACTCCATGGGGTTTTTTCCACAAATGCTGGGAGACTGACAGAATGAAGACAGTGAAAAGTTTCTATTCTTAGGAACGCCTCGAGGAAAGTATTAATGCAAAAGAAAGGAGCTAAGGGACTTTAGACCAATCTCTCTCATTGGAAGTGTGTACAAGATCATTTCTAAGATTTTGACTCAGGCTTAAAACAATCATATATTAAATAGTTCATGAGCAACAAATTGCATTCATTAACTAGAGGCAGATATTGGATGCAACCTATGTTGCTCGGACTCATCAAAAATGTCAATTGGTGTGTGTCGGATTCTCCACAACTAGTGTATTTTTGGAGATTCGACACGGGTGCGGCATCAAACGTGAAGAGTCCCCACAACTCAGGATGCAACTCTAATAACAAATCAGTGTCTGGACTTTAGATAGAAGAGTCACAAACCTAGAATTCTATGTAAATTAGATTTAGAGAAGGATTTTGACCATGTCAGTGTCAGTTGGAAGTATTTGATCAAAACTACGAAGGACGTGGATTTTGGGAGTAATTGGTCTAAATTGGATCTGGTTTTGCATCGTTACTGTTAGGTTCTCTGGACTGATAAATGACTCTCCTGAGGACTTATTTCCTTAAAAAGGTCTTAGACAGGGTAAATGGATGGATATGTGGCTTCAAGGCTTTTAATAGTCCTGGCTGCAAACCAAACTTATCCTATCTACTAGATGTTGTTGACTCTCTTATCTGTGTGAATCTAAAGTTGAGCAACTGGAACACTTCCGGGTAATCCTCACCGCCTTTGAAGGCACTCCAACCCTTCGTGGCATCCGGCAAAAAGCCAACATTTTCCCATAGACATAGTTCTTCAATTACACATCCTAGCAGGCACTCTGACATGCGTGATTTGCATCTTGCCAACTACCTGTCTTAGTTTGGATTTAGGTGCAAAACATAAAGCTTCCAAGATATGGGAAAGGAGTTCACCATCCAGGAAGTGCAAAGGCATTATTCGAGACAACCCGTTCTTAACCACTACCCAATAACTATTGTGAGGCACATGATACATGTTCAGTAAATGTTTTTTCTTCTTAAAAATCATGGACCGGAAACTCTCTTTTTATTTGGGGGATAAGTCTTTTGAGTTATTTAGCTAACAGAGGGCCAGTTAGATGGTTTGTCCTTACAGAAAGCAGCAGGCGGTTCAACAACAGCGTCAAAATTGATGATTGTAATTTACATTGGGTTTGTGAAGCGCTTCATCAGGCTTCACTTGGAAGAGGTAACAAATGCAGAAGATGGGGAAGAAAAGTCCAGACATACACCTTTAGGGTGTTCCAAAATTTTAATAGTTATGGGAGATTCATAAGAATAAAAGCTATCCTTGGCGACAAGAAATCAACAGTCATTATTCCAGTAGGAAGCTACAACAAGGGATGGAGTAATATAGCAACAAAGATACAAGGTTTTCTGGGGAAGGGGATCAATTCAAGATTTAATGTATACACAAATCATTCTAGGTCGTATACAGATGCTCCAAAGATCCCATAATGGCCAATAAATGCAAGGTCTAACACCAGTAAGGGGGCAGGAGGTTCAGACCCAAAGGAACTCGGCAACGAACACTTCCTTTCAAAGTGTCTTATTGGGCGGTTCAATGACCCTTTCCACCATAGCCCTAAGCCAAAAATAATACCAAAATGGTTCGTCTCTAGATGACAAGTCACTGCCGGCCTTAAAGTCACGCCCATTAATCACAGCCTGTTCCTATTTGATCTCCCATCCAGGCAAGAGGCGGAAAGGGTCAAAGCCGGTGAGTTCTGGAATGGTAGGAAGCTTACATTGGAATGGTGGTCTCCTGTGTCAGGGACCAAGACAAGAGGCCTAGTTCCAGAACATAAGTGGGTCAAAGCACTGGGCATCCCTCTTCATGCATGGTCTCCAGAAACATTTAAATTCATCGGTGATAAATGTGGTGGATTCATAGACACTGATGAAGACACGAAGCATCAGACACACTTCTATTGGGTTTGTATTTGCATTCGGAACTCCATGAATGAACTGCCAGCAAAGAGAGACATCATCAGAGGAGATTAGGTCTTCGAAATTTCGATTTATGAAGACAACCATGCTACCATAAGATCAATCGAAAAACCCATCAGCGGTAAGGATGTAAAACAATGTGAGCAACAACCATCTGACATAGCAAAAACCTCGACTTTTTCAAAGTCTTGTAGACATGTCTTAGAGGCACGTGGGATGTCAGGGCAACATCTATAATTTGAAAATTGGATTGCCAAATTGTCCATTAGATAAAAATAGGGCGGCTACTCCTAGGGGAAATAATAAACAATTCGACCAAGTTTTAGACAAAACCTTCTATAAGAAAGGCCCAATTAGAAAAGCCCAAAAGGAGTCAAAGCTTTTAAAAGGAAAGACCATCTGGAAAGTAGTGGGCCACAAGACGAACCCATATTACAATAGATTTAATGCCCTCTCTATACCATTGATGGTTTTAGAAGAAGATGAACCACAAAGTTCTATGGTCAGTGCTTCGGTAATTACAGAATCAGAAGCATAAGATGAAGCAGACTCTCAAGAAGGGAAACCCAGACTACTTTGCAATCCAACTCTGAATTTTACTCACACAAATCTATCTTAGTCGGAATTTTCCTCTCACTCTATCAATGAAGCTCTCACTCACGGACTATCATCTCACTGTACCATCCCGGAGCTCTCATCATCCAGTCAAACCCATACTGTCTGAAACGTTCTGCGAATTCAGGCAATTCAGCCGTGCCCGTAGTAGTCATCCGTCTCTCCTCGTATAAGACTCTTAATCTTTCCACCCGGTAGCTGGGACAACCCTGTTTTAAACGTCGCTTGCGTGCCGGGGTAACCCCATCGTTCTAAAATAGGCACCGGAGTAGGGGCTAGTGCGAGTGGGGGGTCCTGTCTGGCTATCGGGGTGGCCTCTACCTCGGGACCTTGACCCTCATCTGAACTCTCCTCAGCTGAACTTGATTCAGCTTTCTCATCATCGTCCTCAGGCTGTGGTGTGTGCAGTGGGGAGGTAGTTGCGTTCTTTCGTCGCAGACCCTAAGGTGGTGGAGTATCAGAATCTTGAGGAGCTGCTTTCTTCCCCTTATCTAGCTGCTGCTTTTCCTTTTTGTGCAACTTTCTTGGATGTAGTCCCAGTATATTCTTCCCCGCTGCTTTCAGTCCAGCTTACGGATACGCTGGTTTCTTCACTTTCCACTGGCTTTTGTTTATTTCCTTTCTTTGCCACAGTTTTGGATGAAGACGCAGTCTTTGGAGGCATTTTTCTTGCAAATATACTAAAGTTAGTAACTAAGAAAAGCAAAATTCAAAATGAAAATTCAATGTGCCTTGTTTCAGTTGGGTAGGAGTGTGGGTATCAGTCGTATCCATTGGATACGACTCGTATACACAAGTCGTAAACTAAACAGTGCATGATCATTGTTTACTGGCTAGCTTATGACTCCTCACCAATCGTAGCGGCTGGTTATGACTCGTGTCCAACAGTCGTAAGCTGGTCAGAAACTTTTGTTCAAGTTATTTTCTTCCCAGGTGGGTACGACATATATGTATGAGTCGTAAGGTTTGTATATGACTCGTAAGGTTGAGTTGTATCCATTCTAGAACTTTGAATTTGTCAGATTTCCATGTTGTCAGTGGGTACGAGTCTCATTATGACTCCTGTACCAGTGGGTACGAGTCGTAAGGAGTCCCGTATCCACTGCAACATAGAAGTCCAACTTTCAAAGTTTGACTCCGATGAAATCCCCAATCTACCCACTACTTTATTCAGCTATATCCAACATTTTCAATACTTAAAACACCTAAAAACCCATTTCTAAACCTTAGTTCATTCCCATTTACAAGTTTCAACACAAATATCTAAATTATGCTATCAATCCACCCAATATATGCATAAATTGTACTTTACCCATGAATACCATAACATAGCCTACTCAATTTACTTTGTAATGCCTAAAAAATAAGTTGAAAACTTACTTGTCAGTGTAGAATGGAGGATTTCAACTTTCGATCGTAGTGGCCTCAAATTCGAGTTAAAAATCGCACCAAGTGATCGATTCGAAGTTGTTGGTACTTAGATTTAGTTGGGAACAACTTGATTTTGCAGATTGAAGTTCAAAATTTTTGGAGGAAAATTGCGTGTACGAGTTAGGGTTCTCGGGTGACCTATCGGGTCTAATTTCCCTTTTCTAAATCATAGGTCTGGGCCGGGTCAAACTCGAGACTTGACCTAGTAAGCCAGGGTACGAGTGGTGTATGCGACTCGTACCCAGGCTTACGGGTCATTTTTATGACTCGTATTGCCTGAAAGCTTACCTGGGTTTTAGAGTGGATACAATTCTTTGATCATGACCCGTAACCAGAGGCTACGACTCGTATCGAGAGTCGTATTCATTTCAGAACTTAATTTTTTATTCTGATTGATCTCCCAGGTCATTACGACTTCTACTCACGAGTCGTACCGTATAGATATGACTTGTAAAGAGTCCGTATGATACCCTTTTATCTTCTCTGGATTTTAGCTGCTTTCTTTTAGTCCTGCACATTGAACAAACACATTACCCTATAAATTAAATAAGTACAAAACCATGGGTTGCCTCCCACGCAGCGCTTGATTTAACGTCGTCGCACAATGTAGCTAGGTTGGTTACTCAGATTTCACCAACTAGCCTCATGGGTTGCCTCCCATGCAGCACTTGATTTAACGTCGCGGCACTACGTAATTGCCTTGATTACTCAGACTTCATGAAGGTCAATATCAGCTATCTCCTTTAATTGTTTCATATTTCCTATATATTGCTTTACTCTGTGTCAGCTTACCTTGAATGGATTTGAGCCATCCTTCATTGTTCCCAACGCACCATAGGGATACATTATTGTCACAGTAAATGGACCATGCCACTCAGACTTTAGCTTTCCAAGAAACAAATGAAGTCTAGAATTGTACGGTAGCACTTTGTCACCTTTTTCAAATACCCTTTCCTCAATCTTTCGGTCATGATACAACTTCATCTTTTCCTTGTAAAGTGCTGAACTTTCGTATGCCCGAAGCTGGAATTCATCCAACTCATTTATGCCATTCAACCTAGATTTGGCTGTATCTTTCCACGTTAAAATTCAGCTTCTTCAACGACCATAGTGCCTTATGCCCAAGCTCGATTGGTAAATGGCAAGCTTTGCCATACACAAGCTGGTAGGGTGAAGCACCTATGAGGGTTTTGTAAGCTGTACGGTAAGCCCATAACGCATCTTCTAACTTTCTTGCCCAATCGGTTCGATTGGCATTCACGATCTTCGCCAATATGGACTTGATTTCTCTATTGGATACTTCAACTTATCCACTAATCTGCGGATGATAAGGTGTTGCCACCTTGTGATTTACTCCATATTTTGCAAGCAGACTCTTGAATAGATGATTGCAAAAATGTGGCCCTCCGTCACTAATAGTAGCACGTGGCATACCAAATCAAGAAAAGATATTCTTTCTCAAAAATGTTGTGACACTTCTTGCTTTATTGTTAGGAAGTGCGATTGCTTTCACCCACTTCGACACATAGTCAACAACTACAAGTATGTACTTCATGCCACACGAACTCACAAAAGGTCCTATGAAATCTATGCCCCATACATCCAATTCTATGATAGGGGTCATAGGTAGTTCATGTCTCCTAGTAATAGTACCTTGTCGTTGGCATTGATCGCAAGCAGCTGCATAGTCATGAGCATCTTTGTATATGGTAGGCCAATAGTATCCGCATTGCAGGATTTTATGAGCGGTGCGGGCCCCTCCATGATGACCCCCAACTGGTGATGAATGACACGCCTCAAGTATGCTCATCATATCCACCTTAGGTATGCATCTGCGAATGATTCCATCTGCACAAATCTTTAGATAAGGTTCATCCTAGAAAAAGTTCTTACCTCGTGCATGAACTTCTTTCTTTGCTGATATGAAAGCTCTTCGGGGACTAGATCACTTGCTATAAGTAACCATGGAATCAAATCTTGGGAAGTTGCCAATATCTGTTCGTCTGGAAAGCTATCATCAATCTCCAAACCCTTAGCAATCTTCTGCATAGCTTCCTCATCTAGTCTAGAGAAGTGATTCGCAGCTTGATTCTCTGTGCCTTTTCTGCCCTTTACCTCGAAATCAAATTCTTGCAACAGCAGCACCCACCGTATAAGCCTTGGCTTTGCATCCTTTTTAGCCATTAAATACCTCAGTGCTGCATGATCGGTGTGCACAATCACCTTTGTCCCAATCAAGTAAGATCTAAACTTTTCAAAAGCAAAAACCACTGCCAATAACTCTTGCTCCGTCACTGTATAGTTCTTTTGAACAGGGTTTAGTGCCTTACTAGCATAGTAGATGGGATGAAGGATCCTCTTTTTCCTTTGGCCTAGTACAGCCCTTAAGGCCAATCCACTGGCATCACACATAATTTCGAAAGGTAAAGGCCAATTCGGAGACACAATGATTGGAGCAGATACCTTCTCTTTTAAGTTTTCAAAAGCCTTTTTACATACAACAACAACAACAAAAACAAACCCACACAGTGGGGTTTGGGGAAGGTAAGATGTACGCAGTCCATAACACTACCTCCAGAGAAGTAGCAAGGCTGTTTCCGATAGACCCTCGGCTCAAGACAAAGAATAATAAACAAATTCATAATAAAAGCATGAAACAAGATGGCACAACAGAGATAAGACACCCACACAGTAATAAAAAAGCCTTCTTACATGCCTCATCAAAATCAAACTTTACCTCTTTCTCAAGAAGCTTGCAAAGTGGACTAACAATCTTCGAGAAGTCTTTGATAAATCGTCTATAAAAACCTGCATGTCCTAGAAAACTCCGAATTCCTTTTACCGAAATTGGATAAGGTAATCTTTCAATCACCTCCACTTTTGCTCGATCAACCTCTATGCCTCTCTTTGAAATTTTTTGCCCAAGCAAAATTCCTTCTTTATCCATGAAATGACACTTCTCCCAATTAAGTACCAAGTTGCATTCTTCACACCTCTGTAAATCTTTTGCCAAGTGCTTTAGACATCTATCAAAAGAGTCCCCCACAACCGAAAAGTCATCTGTAAAAACTTCAATGGTGTCTTCAACCATATCGGAAAAAAATGGACATCATACATCTCTGAAACATGGCTGGGGCGTTGCATAGCCCGAATGGCATTCATTTGAATGCAAAAGTCCCATAAGGACATGTAAAAGTGGTCTTCTCTTAGTCTTCCGGTGTAATAGTGATTTGATTGTAACCCGAGTACCCATCAAGAAAATAATACCACCCTCTGCCTGCTAACCGGTCCAACATTTGATCCATGAACGACATCAGAAAGTGGTTCTTCTGAGTCCAAGCATTCAACTTTCTATAATCCATGCATACTCTCCATCCAGTGACTGGTCTTAAAGGCACTAGCTCATTCTTCTCATTAGGCACGACAGTTATTCCACCCTTCTTTGGAACACATTGAACCGGGCTAACCCACTTGCTATCTGCAATAGGAAATACCACACCAGCATCTAACCACTTGATGATTTCCTTCTTAACCACCTCCTGCATAGGAGGATTAAGTTGACGCTGGTGTTCAATAGACGGAACACAATCCAGTTAAAGCTGAATGTTGTGAGTACACAAACCAGGTGGAATACCAACAATATCTGCAATGGACCATCCAATTGCCTTCTTGAAATTCTGCAATACTGACAACAATGCTTCAACTTCTGATTGTCTCAGATCAGCTGAATAATAACCGGTAAGGTGTTGTTGGCCCCCAAAAATACATATTTCAAGTGAGATGGGAGGGCTTTCAACTCTTAACACCGGTGGTTCTTCAATAGACGGACGAGCTGGTGAAGTAGTTCTATTTTTCAAATCTAAATCAAGCTTCTTTGGTGCATAGTTATAACCACTCCTTTGCAATGCACCTACCAACTCCTCATACTCCTCAATACTTTCAGAATCAAATTCATGATCACAGCTGCAAGTGCCTTAACACCTAATCTTTCTTCAATAGGAACAACTGCATTAGAACCATCATCAACATCATGGAATGAATCTGCCTCTTCATCATCCACATCAATCACAGACATCACTCTTAAATTGTCAGGCTGCTTCATAGATTTGCATACATTAAATGTCACCTGTTCGTCATTGAGTCTCAGCATCAGATGTCCTTTCTCCCGATTAATCAACGTCCTACCTATAGCCAAAAACGGTCTTCCCAAGATAATAGGGACTTGAAAGTCCACCTTACAGTCCAATATAACAAAATCAGCAGGAAATATAAAAAAGACACTTTTACCAAAACATCATAAAGGATACCAACAGGCTTCTTTACTGTTCTGTCAACCATAACTAATCTCATAGTGGTTGGTTTGGGAGCTCCCAACCTTAACTGCTTGAATACGGCCAAGGGCATGAGATTGATGCTACCCTCCAAATCACATAGTTCTCGAGTGAAGTTGAAAGACCCGATTGTACACGGTATTGTGAACGCGCCAGGGTCCTCCTTCTCTACCAGAGATCTAGTAACCACAACACTGCAATGATGAATATTATCTACTGGCTCGTAGCTAACTGCCCTTTTCTTGGTGATCAAATCCTTTATGAATTTTGCATATGATGAATATTATCTACTGGCTCGTAGCTAACTGCTCTTTTCTTGGTGATCAAATCCTTTATGAATTTTGCATATCCTGGCATCTGCTCTAATGCCTCTACAAGTGGTATGTTGACAGTTAATTCTTTTAGCATAGACAAAAAGTTCTGATACTTACCTTTTTCTTGTTGTTTTTTCGGTCTTTGCGGATAGGGAGGACGTGGTCTTGGAATGGGTTTCAACACAGGTTCTGGAATCTTTTCTTTTTCTTCATTCTGCTTGCTGCTGCTCCCCACATCAATCGGCTCCTCCTCACTTTTCTGCTCATCAGCTGTGGGTATAGGTGGATCTGTAGTAACCTTACCACTCCGAGTGGTAATGACATGGCATTGACTATTATTTCTGGGATTTACCACTGTATTGGTTGGAAGAGTGCCAGGCTGTCTCTGATCCACTGCGGCTGACATTTGACCAAATTGTTGCTCTAACTGCTTGATTGCTGTAGCATGTGACTCAACTTTCTGGTTTGATATCCTTTAAGCAGTTTTCATGACTTTCTTGCCCTTTGACCAGCTTTGCCAGGAGTGTTTCACTCCTCCATTCTGGACTCTGTATCTTGACTTCCTGGTGGAATATACTTGTCACTTTTCTCCTTATAGTCATCCTTACACCGCCAATCACCATCTTTATCTCTATATCCCTTGATTTCCCTGCCCTTGAGCTCGGAAATCCGCCAACCTACGATTAAGGAAATTTGCCTCTTCTTCAGATTCAATTTCAAATGGTTTGGATGTTGTCCCCTGTGTAGCAACTACTTTCACTTTCTCAGCGCTCATTGAAGCAAACTGTTTTGTCAGCAACCCGATATTTGTACGAAGCTGTGCAACCTCCTGAGCTACCATGTCATTTGCTGCTCCATGCGCATTTGATGCACCAATAGCATATGTACCACCACTACGTTCCGAATCTCGAGTATGCCATCCTCTGTTGGTAACCGCAATATCATCAAGCATTTCCTGTGCAGCTTCCCAACGAAGACGCATGAATGCTCCTACTGAAATTGTATCTATCATAGCTCTTGAACTTTCATTCAACGATCTGTAGAAGAACTCAGGCAAGTGAGATCCTCTGATTCTATGATTTGGTACCACGCTCAGCTTCTTCTTGAACCGAAACCATGCCTCATACATGGACTCTGCAGGTAGTTGTCTGAAATTGTAAATTTCGTCCTTCAATTGTAATATCTGTGCAGGAGGGAAAAATCTGTTTAGAAATTGTCTTTTCAACTCGTACCAAGTAGTGATAGATCCTCTAAGAAGTTCTCCTAGCCATAAAGATCCTTCTCCCGTCAAAGAAAATGGGAACAATCTTAATCTCAATGCCTCCTGATTAACCCCTTGAATATTATAGTTTGTGCAGATCCCAACAAAGTTTGTAAGATGCATGTTTGCGTCATCCTTAGCTGCACCAGAAAATACACCCTTCAGATTTAGCAATTGGATCATAGCATTAGTAATATCGAACTGCACATTAGGGGCTAACACTGGAGGAACAATGGCTCCCCATTCTGCAGGCTCAAGATAACCCAAATCTTCATCATCTTCGTCCTCATATGGTTAAGTACTGTTGTGCCCGCACAAACGGAGCTTTGCCTCTCTGAACTCGACGATCAACAATCTAGCTACCCTTGTCTCTGCAGCAGCTCTAGCTTGTTCGGCTTCTCTGCGTTTTTGCTCCAACAGTTGCTGTGTCTGTAAGTCTGCCATATGTTGTGGATCAATTGGAACATGCGGGAGTACCGCGTTTGGATCCACAGGTGGGGGATCTTGCACCCCGTCATGAACTTGTTCTGCCATCCTTCTTAGTGTTTGAAGGATTCTCTCCGGTTCTGGATCAAAAGGGAGTAAGGGACTGCCGAGTAAGGGACTGCCTTTACTCCTTGTGCTTGGCATACACCGCCGTATGCCTAAATAAAAAACTGAAAAATTAAAAACCCGTGAACTTCGCCAATTCAATTCACAGTTCAAACCGTCTGTCCTCGGCAATGGCGCCAAAATTTGATGTGGCCCAAAACTACGCCTCACTAGAAGTATAATGCGGTTGATTGCAAATATAGTAAACCAACAAGGTTGGGGTCGATCCCACAGGGAAGACGTGAACAGTTGCTAGACTTGATGTAATCCACAAGCAGTACAGGAAAGTAAATGGGGGAATTTTGTTATCAGTAGCAAGTAGTAACCAACTCTTGAGTATTGTTTAGTAGAAATCAATATAAGACGAAAGCTAGGAATGTGTTCCCCTGGCTTTTCAACTACGTAAATTTCTTGTGTTCAACCCAATTATTCTATTGTGCTGCATGCAAAGCTTACAAGTTAGGTATTACCAAACGAAAAATTTCACTTGTTGACTTGGTTATCGTCTCAAAGTGTCGCCTTGTTGCCCCTTGTTATGGCCCCAGTCATACTTGGTTATCGTACAACTGTCTTAATTCCCGCTACCCAATCGCAAGCTTCTTGGTTATCCAATGGATACCAATACATACAGGCTATCTCAAGTGTCTGCAGCTACTTGAGGCTAATTAATACAAAGGAGAACTAAGATACATACAGAAACCCTAGAACACTTAAATCTCCCACTTCCTTTACGTAGCTAATCCGCCAGGTTTCCCATAACCCTAGTTGAGGAGATTAGCCGCTCATTTTTGTGCAAGAAATCATGGTTATCAATGGAAGAATACATAAAATCAATTGCACAAGAAGAAGATGAATAAACTCCAAAGTCTTTAATTGAATAAAACCTTAAAATCTTAAGAAATAATGTAATAAGTAATTGCGTGCAAATTAATTTCACAATGCATCACTTAATAAAAGATAAACCCTAGGGTATTTATAGTATCTCAAATAACATAAAAATCCTATCAAAAACGAGAAAGGTAAAGTTAAGTCGGCAGTCGGTACGACTCGGTCGTCACCTCGTATCCTCAGCTTACGAGTCGTACCCTGCCTTGTCTTAACCAGTCCAGTGTCTAATCTTCCCACAGCTTCAACTCTCTGATCAGCTTACGACTCCATCTTACGAGTCGTAACTACGTATACGACTCGTGCCCTTGATCCGTATTCACCTGGGACTTCAGTCTTTTCAGGTCTTGAACACTGGTTGGGATACGACATCCCTATATGAGTCGTACTCAGACTTCCGACTTGTATCCTTCTGATACTTCAATTCCTGGGTAGTAGCTTGGGTTTTGTTATGCTCACGACTTCAGTATACGACTCGTACCCTAGCTTACGACTGGGATACTCGAGTCGTATCTTCTTCATACTTGGGTTCTTGATTTGGCTTTTGGTTTTGTTCCTCATACGATTCAGCATACGAGTCGTGACGAATGGTTACGATTCAAGGGCAGACTCGTATACTGATCAGAGTTGGTCTTTTCTCCTCTTTTCATTCAAATACTGTTATAAACCTGTTTTACCTGCAACGCACACCAAAGTGCATCATATCTAAAAAAAACCCTAAGTTCACACATAAATTCACGGTTTTAAGCATCAAAAGTGTCGTGTTTCCAGCTACATCAGCAGTATATATATATTACTACTATTTGTTTTTACTACAATTGGTTAAAAAAAAAAGTCAACTATTTGTAGTAAATGGAATCCTTGGCAGTAATAACAATTTTTATACACACCAAATTCAATGCAATGGTTTGTTAATACTTCAAACCTAGTCTACAAACAACAACAACAACAACAAACCCAGTGTATTCCCACCTAGTGGGGTCTGGAGGGGTAAGATGTACGCAGTCCATACCTCTAAAGAAGTAGAAAGGCTGTTTCCGATAGACCCCCGACTCAAGGCATGAGATACCACACAAACACATAGTAAAGCACAGAAGCAGATTACATAACATAAATACGGCACCCATAAGTAATATAAAACAGAGGAGAGCAGAGGAAAGCACACAGATTCGTAATGAAACATGGAACACGGGACACGGAATCATAACAGGAATAAAACCCCCACCTAGTAATTCCCTACACTAGTCTACAAATATCTAAATATTCTTAGTAGTCTTGAATCAGGGGACATCTTGTGTGCAACGAAATTTTATTAAATTAAAGTCCATACGAAATTAGGATTATATTAAATTCAAAATATATTAGTCCCAACTAAATATGCGATTAATATAATTGAATTTAATTATTTAAGTCCAAACATGTATGGATTTAATTAAATATTCTGAGTAGCCTTGAATCAGGGGACATCTTGTTGCTGACCAGAGATTCAGATTCTTCTTTTGATTGCCATTTGCTAGCCCTGACTGATTCTGCATAAGGAACCTTTGGATTTGCCCTCCTATCAATATTTGTAATAAATGTTCCTTTATGTTTTTTGATGAAATTATCAATCGTAAATGCTATGTCTCTCCATCCTGCATTAAATGTAACTTCTGGGATAATAATGACCGATCTGTTCCCTCTTTGTACTGTTACAATGCTTATAAATCTCCCAAATTTGGTGTGTTTTCTGGAACAAAAGAAATTTGAATATTGTTCATTTGTTTCCACCTTCTCATATGGGTGCCAGTGTTTTTTGAGGCTTCTCGTGGTACAAAGACTATCCATTCCATTGTTTTCTTGCTGAAAGTTGTTCTGCCCATAAGATTCTGCCTTCTTTCGACCCATTCAAACCAAACTTCAGCTCTGGCTGCAAGCCTGGTGATATCGTAAGACTGCAGCTAGATTCTATTTTCCCCCATAAAAGCTGCGGTTGTGTGCCTATACAATTTTTATGGGGAATAACCAAGAGGGTCGATAATGACCATGGAAACAGATTTGGAAGGTTATTGCATCCTCTAAGATTTTGTGCTTCTCATGTCTAGTAGCTAGAGAGGCTTGTCTAAGTGGGTGTTTGGGTTGGCTTATTTTTAGGTGCTTTTGCCTTTTAAGCATTTTTTTTAGTTTTGGTGGTGTTTGGGAAAGTAAAAAAGTGCTTTTAAGCACTTATTTTAAAGTTAAAAAGTGTCAAAATAAGTCGAAAGCCAAAAGTAGGGTAGTACCAATTTATGGCTTTTGGCTTTTAGCTTTTAGCTTGTAAGTTACTTTTTAAAAGCCAATCGACACACCCCCTAACTCATAAAAACCTATGCAAGAGCTTTCTAGTTAGTTTCTATTTCTGAAAAAAAAAAAAAAAACAAAAGCTTTCCAGTTAGTTTCTCTTCATCTGCGATCTTCATTTCCACCCTATTAGTTGATTGACAAACTAATGCACAGCTTGATTCTCCTCTCCATTCCCTCTCTTTTCTGTTCCTCAATGTGCTTAACTACTTATGAGTTCATATGACCTAGTTCTTAGGAAAAATTGTGCTTTTGGTGTCCCCATTTTTGATACGCTCTTATTTTGGTAGGCATAATTAAATTCAACTAAAGGAAATATGTGCCTTTGTTCCCTCTATTAATAGTTTCACTCAACTATCATATTTTATGCTGATTGAGTGTTATTTCAGTACTTATATTCTTATATTTTACATATAATGTGATTAGAATAAAACTTCTTTTCCTCCAAATATAAGGGAAAATCAGCTAAACGTTATATTTTCCTTGAATTTATGGTTCATCCAATAAGAACCCAACAGATCTGTGGAGTCCATCAGCGGAGGGAGGGATCAAAAGCACATATCAAAATTAATTGAAATTCAAATATACTTAAAGTATAGGAAAAACAAAATTTGAACTTTTCAATAATTAAAGGACCAGAAATTCTATTCTAGGGTTCTTTATCAAAGAACGCAAGCATCTCATCAGCACCAAAGCATGTTATGTGCAGATAATAAACAAGATGATTAATGAACATAGATATCCATTCAATTCCAGGGAAAAAGAGATGATACATGTATGCTGAACGAGGTTGTATCTTCATTCTTCAGTTTCCCCCTTTTTTTCTTTTGGGTAGGATTTGGGCAAGAATTGACAAAAGTTCAAGATAAGGATGCTGCTGAGCCAGTTGGAATACCCCCATTGCCTGCAGTGCGGAAGAAACCTGGTATGCAGGTAAGGTCAACAACCAGTGGTTCATCTGGGGAGCAGTCAGATGATGATGAAGCTGAAGGAGAAGCAGAAACAATTCAATCAACGGATCCAACTGATGTGAAACGTGTGAGGAGGTAATACAATTGGCAACTTATTTTAAATTTTTCCCTGGTCGTAGGTAGCTCTTTATTACTAATATTAGGGTTGGGCATATTTTGGTTCAAACCGAAAATACCGAAAAATTAAATCGAAATTTAATTTTGCTTTTGGATTTTCAGTTTTTTGGATCGGTTTCAAATTTTAGAAATTCGGTTAAACAGTTCGGTTTTCGGTTTTCAAAAAAAAATTCGGTTAAACCGAAAAATCAAAATTATATAAATAACATTTATATTTTTATTATATATATAAATTAGATATATATTTTTTATTTTATATATTCAGTAGAAATAATATTTTTCGGTTATTTCATTTCATCCATGTTGAGTTATTTCTATTTGAAAATAAAAAATAGGTTTAAAAAAATAGTTTTTCTAAAAAATCACCAATTTTAAATGCCCAGTCATGACAAAGAATGACTCACTACTTTAATCTTCAAAATTGAAATAAAAATCCAAAATAATCGAACCGAATTTATAGAAATCGAACCAAACCAAATTTATTTCGGCTTGGTTACGGTTGTCATTTTCGTCAATCCGAAAACTGAAAAATCGAACCGATATTAAATCACTAAACCAAATGCCCACCCCTAACTAAGATTCTACCAGTTAATAGTCTCTAACACTTAAGATTTAAATTGCAAGGGAACAACATCTGAACAAAATCTATCCAACTTACAAATTAGTATTTCCATACTACCTAGGTAAATATAACAGATTAAAATTCTTTGGGTGCTTTGTATTGGATAAGATATTTAAGAATGTAAATACATGATATATTTATGATTTTTTTTTTATGTTTTATACTGGAGAGAAGTGTTTGCTTTACCGGTATAGTAAAGCGAGAGAGAATCTATCCTTTCTTAGGGTTCCAAGTAATTCAACTAGTGCCATGAAAACTATCTTGTTGTAGAGCGAGGTAGCAGAAGAAGTTGGCACAATATGTAATCCCTAGAGTATGGGTGGTGGACTTCTTTTCCTGGAGAACAAGCAATGAAGGTATCTAGTCTAGGGAATAAGCATCGACTAACTCTATGCTAGTAGCCGTGGTAATGCGAGGATGCAAGCATTGTCTAGAATGATTCGGCGTGAAACGTCTGTACGAGGCTTTTCAAGTTTGCTGTCTCACATGCGGTGGAAACTAGCAAGATGGAGTACAGTAGGGGCAGAGGGAATTTCTGGAGGAGCGGTGATCAGAAAGCACATCAACGACGAACACACTCTGATGGGCTGACACTGACACAGATAGACAAAAGTTAGGGAAGTGAATGGGATTAGATACCCAATCGTCCTTAGCCGTAAATGATTGATACTAGGCGTTATGCATATCGACCCGTGTTGTGTTGTAGCAAACGCGTCTTGACACGTATTCTCTGCTGGAGTTCAGACCTCAACCACTTGATATGGAGATTTGACTTATTTTCAAACTTTTATTATATTAAATGTGGATACCCTACAAATGTATAAATTTATAATATTGTCAAGTACATTAGGTGACTTTCACCTTACGATAGCACTATTAAAATCTTTTGATTTCTCCTCTTGGTTGATTGTTTTCTTTCCCTACCTTCAAGTGGTTTACGTATTTTTGGTCAATGCCAATACTTTTGAGCTTTCTTGTTAATGTTTTAGTTACCAACAATTAGGGCCATGGGCAGTTTGTGGGTTTTTTAATGTCTGCAGGTTCATATCAGAAAAGTGGAACTGTTTGAGAAGAACAAAAGAGATGAAACAACAACAACAAACCCAGTGTATTCCCACCTAGTGGGGTCTGGGCAAAAGAGATGAAAGAAATCTCTAATTAAGATCTATGTCTAATTGATTTCCAAATGGAAAATGCAACATACACCTGGTATAAAGGAGAACCATGAAGCAACAACTTGAATTGACAGAATATTGATATTTGAGGAATGGGATGAAAGCTTCAACAATTTAAAAACAGATCTAATTGCAAAGAATTATTTGCCTTACAGGGAGGTACTTGGAACGTAAATAGAAAGTACTTCAAATTCGAGAACTGATGGCTAGATACTGAAGGATTCACTGATAAAGTTAGTGAATGGTGGAACAGTTTCAAATCTGAGGGAAGGCCTGACTTCATTTTGGCTGGCAAAAATAAAAGTTTTGAAAAGTCAACTCAAGGAATGGAGCAGAAGTACACAAAGGAACTTGGGTTTACAGAGAAAAGATTGCTAGAGAAAATGATTTGAGGTTGAACCAGTAATGAGAGGCAGGATACTAACAGAGTATGAGACTTCTAGAAAGGGTGCATAGCTATTGGAATATGAAGAGTTGCTCAAAAGAGAAGAAGTGGCTTGGAAACAAAGATCAAGGGCCCTATGGTTGAAGGAGGGGATAGGGACACTAAATTCTTCCACAGTGGCAAATGCTCACAAAAGATGCAATAACCTTGACCAATCGGTCTGATTGGAGGTGTCTATAAAATTTTCTCCGAAGTACTTACTTAAAGGCTGAAAGTTGTTATGGAGAAGGCAGTAATTCACAACAAATGGCCTTTATCAAGGATAGACAAATCATGGATGCAGTTGTAGTTGCTAATGAAACAGTGGGAGCAAGACTCGGTCAGAAAAAAAACAGGAATTTGTATAAACTAGACATAGAGAAGGCCTATGATTATGTGAACTGGGGCTATCTATTGGGAGTCCTGGAGAGGATAGGATTTGGGCAAAAGGTGGATACTGGATAAAATACTGTGTTTCAATAGTAAGCTTTTCAGTGTTGGTTAATGGGGCACCTGCAGACTTCTTTAGAGCTCAAAGAGGTCTTAAGATGCGGGGACCCTCTCTCTTCTTTCTTTTTCTGCAAGTAATGGAGAGTTTAAATAACATTGTCAAGACTGCTAATACTAATTGTTGGATCAGAGGATTTGATATGGCTTGAGTGGGAAGGAAAAAGCTTAGAAGTAACTCATCTACAATATGCAGATGATAGTCTCATTTTCTGTGGGGCTGCAGAAGAGCAACTCAAGTAATTGCGGGTGATTTTGATGCTTTTTGAAGGGATTTCGAGGCTGCCCATCAATTAGAGAAAGAGTTACCTATATCCTATAAACAATGTGGATAACTTGGAGGTGTTGAATACAATACTTGGTGGCCAGGTGGGTTCCTTCCCAACCACATACTTGGGGATGCCTTTGGGAGCCAAATCCAAATCATTTGAGATTTGGAATAGTGTAATTGAAAAATGTGAGAAGAAATTAACGGAAGGAACAATAATCAATTGTCCCTTTGGAGGCAGTCACACTAATCAATTCTGTGCTAGATTCCATCCCAACATACATGATGTCATTATTTCCAACTCGATTCTTGACAGACTCTATAAAATTAGGAGAAAATTTCTATGGCAGGGAAATTAATAAAGGAAAGGGGTACAATCATGTTAAGTGGAAGGAGGTGATTATGGATAAGAGATAGGAGGAATGGGAATAAAGAACCTGAAGAATCATAACAAGGCACTTAGAATGAAGTGGCTGTGGAAGTATACAAATGACAAACAACTACCGTGGGGGAAAGTTACTGAAGCAAAATACGTCTAAGAGAATATGTGGATGACAAAGGAGGTTATTACACCATCAGGAGTAAATCTATGGAGGGCAATCAGAATTCTGTGGAATGAATTAAAGAGTAACACCAAGATCAAAGTACAAAATGGGGGAAAGGAAAGGTTTTGAAAAGAGGAGTGACATGAGACAGGCATCTCGGAAAATCTATTTCTAAGCCTTTATAATATAGCACTACAACAACACAATACAATTGCAAAACTGTGGAAACTTTAAGGGTGGAATATCACATTCAGGAGACAATTCAATGATTGGGAGATTGCAAGAGTGGCAGAATTTTTCAACATTATTGGCCAGTTCAATGGGACACAAGAGGGAGAAGATAGCTATGGCGGCAGAGCAGTGAGAAAAGTTCTTTCGAGGTTGGCAAAGCTTACAAGAAACTAAACTTCCCCTACAATCAGAGCATCAACTGGTCATGGAAGAGCATATTGATGATTAAAATTCCTTACAAGGTGGTATGTTTTGTACAGCTCTTGTCCAAAGAGGCAGTTCTTACCCAGGATAACTTGATGAAGAAGGGGATAACTTTATGCCGGAGGTACTTGTTTTGTGGGGAGAAGGCAGAAACTGTAATCAACCTCTTTTTGCACCGTAAGTTTACAAGACAATTCTGGAGGTTGTTTCTAAACTTGAGAGGTACTTCCTGGTCCATGCCAGGTAATATCACACAGAAAAAGCTGGGAAGAGATAGGGATACTGGCTAAAAACAGGAGTAGATGGAGAATCATACCAGCTAGTAAATGGTGGACTATATGGAGGGAGAGGAATGCTAGGTGTTTTGAGAATTTAAAGAATAGTTATACATCAAATCAAGTTAAATTGTATCTTGACTCGGTGCATTTGGTGTAATCAGATTTGGTCTAATGATGCTGTCTCCATTATTGATGTTCTAGATTCATTGTAGACGTGGGATCATAGGATTATGTAAATACCGTTGTAGTACAACCCTTGTACTACTTTTCTACATAGTTATGAATACAAGGGGTTACCAGTTTCAAGGAAAATAATTTCACCATCTCCAACAAAGTTGTTCGGACTCTTCACTTTCGATGCCATGTTGACACAACATGGGTGTGGGATTCATACACGGAAGTGTCAACCAATTTTGGGTACTTTGACCGGGAAAGTCCTAACATATTTAATGATTTCTGTAATCAAAACAAAAACTAAAGTAAAACTGAAGAAAATGGAATAAAAACTGAAGAAAATGGAATACCTTGCATATAGAAATTTCTATGTCACATATTTTCCTTTTCTCTCCTTATTGGATTCTCCTCTTGATCAATATTTTCTCCTTAAGTTTTCCACATAATATCTCATAATTTAGGTTTTGCAACTCTATTTTTAGATATTTGAATTATTTAACCGAATCCCCACACCCGTATCCATACCTGGATCCATATCTCCGAATCTTAAAAATTGAGATCATGAAGGATCCGACCTCTAGATCCCCACCCGAATCCGAACAACTTAAATCTTCAATATATTAAATTTTTAGAGACTAGAGTTGAAGTTGTGTACAGGAACTTGTATAGAAAGAATCCTTCTTTTTGTTCTGTGTAGAGAGTCCTAATTTTGTAAGCACCAGCAGCAACTTAGTGCTGGATTTAGGGAGTTCTAATTTTGTAAGCACCAGCAGCAACTTAGTGCTAGATTTTTTTTTCTATCAATATAATCACTTCTTGCCTGTTCAAAGAATTATGAATTTATGAGGACACGATGCTCTGAGAGGTCAACTGCATTACTATATGACGTAACTGTAGAGTCCTCTGTTACTGTGTGAAAATAAATTATACACTTCCAATGACTTCAATTTAAGACATGTTATTTCGGTGAATTGCTAATATAGTGAATGAGTACGAAGGTAAGATACTGCGATGTTACATTTATCTTTACATTTTTCTGATGGTCCAGTTGTCCTTATCTTTGCATCCTCAGATGTTGTGGTAACATTGTCACGTTGTCCCTTACTATTTTTCTGATTGGTAAGTTGTCCTTATCGTTGCATCCTCAGTTCTTGTATATTAGAACAAGAAAAATGCCATTCACCGGGTATGTTAGTACCTGTGTCTACAGTTCAAGTGGAAGACGTAGAGTTAAAGAGGTACACGGAGATACTTTGACCTTGCCAAAGGCCTAAAAGCTCGAAGTTCAATTAGGATGTTCTTGGGTTGAAGCACAGGTTGTACCCATCTCAGAGAACACAGAATCAAACTACCAATTGCAGCTGCCACAGACAAATGGATCTTTCTGATTTGCTTCTGTAGGAAAGAGCTTCGATGAGAAGGTGTCATTTATGACAAGATTACTATTCTGATTTATGCAGAATGAATATTGAAGTCCTCAGAATATGATATGGTTAGGGGTGGAGTCACGAATATTTGTTTGGACTTGATTTTGTTTAGTAATATTTTTCTAATTAAAATCATGTCGATTGTAACAAATTCTTTGGGCTTATTCTTGATATGTTTTTGGCGAGTTTAACTGGCTATAATCCTAATAATTTGTACCAACACATTTACAGAATGCTGTCCAATAGAGAATCAGCTAGACGCTCTAGAAGAAGAAAGCAGGCCCATCTGACAGAATTAGAGACACAGGCATGTTTCTGGGTCATGCTTTCAGTTAGTATTTACTTTCTTCAACTATTTGTTTAATGAAAATTTATTCATGTTAGGTCTCTCAAGTAAGAGTAGAGAACTCCTCTTTATTGAAACGCTTGACTGACATAAGCCAGAAACACAATGAAGCAGCAGTTGACAATAGAGTATTGAAAGCAGATGTTGAGACATTGAGAGCAAAGGTAGGCTACTTTCAGTGTTTGGAGAAAGCAGGTTCAACAAAATTCTTTTTGTTTGTGTTGGAGAAAAGTGAGGTAAACATAGTAGAAAAGGATACCTTATGGTGTGGTCAATTTTATCAATTGATCAGAAGTTAAACGAGTTTAAAATTCCTGCTACACTTCTTCTTGTTTGCCATTCCATGTTTCGAGATGGTGAAATGCCTCATGTGCTTCTTAATCAAGTCTACCTGGCTTATTTAAATTACACTTGGACACAAGCTTATCTTGTATTACTGGCACCTACCTAGGAAAACCTAACTGATATAGAGACTAGAGTAGTTGTTCAGAAGAATACTCCATCCGTGTTAGTTTTTCTTTTCCTTCTTCTAAATAAGAGAACGTGGAGTAGATAGATCAAGCTTCTTGGGATTTTATTTGGGGATAAAGAATTTTAGTCATTTGTGCTAGGCATAATACATAATTGTGCCTTTTAACTTTGCCTCAACTTGCATCTATGCCCTCCAATTTGGTTGTGCATAAGTAGGTACTTAAACTTGCATAAAGTTGCACAAGTGAACACACGTGTTCTATGTGGCATCTATGTGGCAATTCGCGTGTGATTGCCATGTAGATTCCACATAGGACGTGTGTGTCCACTTGTTCAACTTTATACAAGTGTAAGTACCTACTTATGCACTACCCAAAGTTGCAGGCATAGATGCAAGTTGAGGCCAAGTTAAAAGGGCAAGCTCATGTATTATGGCTTAGTGCTATCATCCTCTGTTTCACTCTTTCCTCATTGTTGAAGTCTTGCTATTAGAAACCTATATAACATTCCTCCATGTACTGATGTGTAGGTGAAGATGGCTGAGGAAACTGTTAAAAGAGTTACTGGGTTGAATCCGCTATTCCAAGCTATGACTGAGATATCGACAATAATGTTGCCATCTTTCACTGGTAGTCCTTTTGACTCATCAGCAGATGCTGGTGTTCCTGAACAAGATGACCTGAAATGTCACTACTATCCGGCGCCAGACAATAGTCATATGCCTAACCATGATTCTAGAATGCAAAACGCCATGTTAGATATCCCTCCTATAGGAAATGTACACCAGAACTCTGCAACAGAAGCAATCGAGGCCAACAAGATTGGCAGAACATCTTCAATGCAACGAGTGGCTAGCTTGGAGCATCTGCAGAAGCGCATCCGTGGAGACCCAAAAGTACTTGTGGAACCCAAAGCAGGGGAGAACAATAGAGTGACTTAATGAGCAGAAAAGTAAACTGCAAGGAAGATTTCGCAGACATCTGTAAATCTACGTATCATATTACTTTAAAAATAATATCTTCTTAGCATATTGGGTTTATCTGTGTGGAAAAAAGCAAAAAAGGAATGAAGACTCTTCTGTGTACCAATAACCTTTTCGGTTCGACTGTTCTGTCAATTTACTTTTGTGTTTGCTGGCCTATGCCTGCTCTCGCCTTTTTTCTCAAGCTCCTCACTCTTTTCCCCTTTGGCAGTACCAAATTTGTACTTTATCACACTATTTAAGAATCTTCACCATCGCGATATTCATGGCTTTTGTGAGATCCCCTATTTGGTTGCCTTCATTTTGACCTATACCCACGTTTTTTTTAAAAAAATATTTAGTTGGTACCTAGTATTAGGTTACTTCAGACAGGCTGCTCCGCCTGCCCTTCTCCTCTTATTTGACTTGGGAGATTACTAGATATTTTCTATTCATTGATTTCGTGTTCGAATTGAGTTGTTTTGCATTACACGAAGCAATAAATCAAGGGAACACTGCATAAAATACCCCTAAAAGCAAACTACCTACCTTGATTTGTCCCCCCCCAACTAATTTTCCAAACAACAAATTTTCCAAACAACATACCTAGTGAAGTTCTACAAGTGGGGTATGGAAAGGGTAGAGTACGCAGAACATATGACTACCTCGTGGAAGTAGAGGCTGTTTTCAAAAGACCCCCGGCTCGTGTAGCAGATTCAAGTACAAAGAATTAGAAAATAGTAAAGATAAAAAAGGAACAAGAAAAAACAACAAAATAATGTGGTGATTAAAACACACTAAACAGTGATATATATAAAAAAAAGAACTACAATCGTGTGGTTAAAGTGACCAACACAAACCAACCAACCTAAGCCCTTGAGAAGCAAGATAAAACTCCACTACCTACTAACCTTCTATCCAAATACGAGTCCTCCAAACCCTCCTAGCTAAGATCATGTTCTTTGTAATTTGAAGTCGCGTCATGTCTCGTCTCACAACCCAATTTCTTAGGTTATGATGACACATACTATAATCCACCAGTAGGTAAGCCAACCTGTAGTCTGAAACTACAAGTAACGGACTACCCAGAGAAATGAAGGAAAAATGTGGGATAAATATAATAAAAGATGT